>NC_084617.1:29216347-29228847 GCF_033978795.1 Nerophis ophidion
AATATGCATCAAATTAAACTCATGTTTGATTTGAAATATGCAAATAATTTCCTAAGAGCTAGCTTCTGTAGCCGAGGATCGGGCCGCCAAGTGCCCTGCCTTCGGCTGGCGCCCAGCTCACACTGCCACCGACCTCTATGACCCCTCTCATGAGTTGTGAGCCCATTGGAGGGGGGACCCACGTTGCCTCATGGGGCTGAGCGCATGGGGATTGGCCCAGCCACCAGGTGCTCACCATTGTGCTCCACCTCCGGGCATGGCTGGCTCCAGTAGGGGGCCCCGGTGACCCGCGTCCGGGCGAGGGAAATCTAGGTCCTTGATTTGTACTTTTCATGTAGGTCTTTGAACTGCTCTTTGTCTGATCCCTCACCTAGGACCTGTTTGTTTCCCAGTATTTATTATTATTATTATTTCCCTCATTGTTTTTGTTTTAAGAAACACAACTAAACAACCCATGCATCAAATTTAAATTTAAATTTGATTTTAAAGTATATACATATAATTTCCCGGTATTTACTTTGTATATTTTAAATTTTGCCAATTTTTTTCCCCATGAATTTCTTTCAGAAAATATAAGAAAACATGCATCGAATTAAAATAAAGTCTGATCAAAAATATGAAAATAATTGTATCTATTTTATCACTTAATTTGTTTTAGCAAACATTACTAAGAAATCCATGCATCCAATTTTATATTTAAGTTTCATTTTAAAAAGTATACAAATAATTTCCCAGTATTTTTTTTGTTTATTTGTTATTTTGTACATTTTCTTTCAAATAAATATTTTTTGAAAATATTAGAAAACCTGCTTCCAAATAAATTTAGTATAATTTAAATAATAATTTCCCATCACTTGTTTTTTTTTTCCCACATTTTTTGATTGTTTTAGGAAGCATTTCTAAACAATCCATGCATCAAATAAAATTTAAGTTTGATTTAAAAAAGTATACAAATAATTCATTTTGTTTATTTTAAATTTTGCACATTTTTTTCCAAATAATTTCTTTCAGAAAATTGTAGAAAACATGTATCAAATTAAACTCAAGTTTGATTAAAAATATACAAAAAAATTCCCTGTATTTATTTAATTTATTTTGCACAATTTCTTTCTCACAAATTGGTTTCAGAATCAAATTAAAACTAGGTTAAATTTAAAAAAGTAAACAAATAATTTCATAAAGTGTGAAAAAGTTTTGTAATGGTGTGCCGCCGAAATAAAATTTAGCCAAGTTGGCACTTTTGACCACAATAAGCAAACAATCGCATCCTCTGTGAAATGTAACATCCTCGATAGACGGCCAGCGGCTAACGTCCCTCCACAGTGCGAGTCACTAATCCTGGCGGCAAATAAAGTAAACAAAAAAAAGTTGCAGTATCACTGGAGGATGATAAACATGCAACACTAAACATTGTAGGAGGATCCACGAAGCCATGCTAACCGGCTAGAAAACAAAACATCACTTTTATTTCCGGTTGAAACCTCTAAATTAAAGGACACTGCAGCGCCTGCGGTGAGCGAAATTGTCCGAAAGGTGGCGGCATAGCACAAACAATAACACACTTTTTCAATGTTGATGTTTTTTGTTTTTTCTATGGCTGTCAGCAAAGAAAAATCCACGGATCAGCCGCACCATTTTATAAACCGCAGAGTTCAAAGCATAGGGCTGGGGAAAGTAGTGGCTTGCAGTCAGGGATTTAGGGTAAATAAAGTCCACTTATCTTTTAGATGTTGTCTTCCTTTCCTATTTTTTTGACGTGTCACTGCAGGAAAACCATTGCTGAATCCCAAAGTCTTCCTGGAAGTTGTCAGGGAGGGTGAACCTTGGAGATCTTCACTTTCGAACGAATACTATCTTATCTTATCTTAACACAACCGTCCTTCCCGTCTTACCAGAACCTTGAAGATCTCTGATTGTCTGTGGAGGAATGTCCTTCCAAGACAAAAACTCTTTGATAGCAGACACAACAACCGTAACCTAGAATATGGGTTGCTTTGTGATCCCTTCAACATCATCTCGTTCAGCAGTCGGAGCAACTCGCGTGCATTTGTCGCCACACAAAGCCACGTTTGTGACACTACTCTGTCGCGTCCGATACCAGACCGATATTGACTATTGGCCGATACCGATGTTAATCCGATTCGATATCGGCAGGAATCAAACGCACTTGTATTATTTTGTAGAGTGTTAGAAAAGGTTTGATCAGGTTGAATGAGTCAAACTTTTATTTTCTTCACCGAACTGTAAAAAAAAAGGAGCTCAATCCCCGGCATTTTACTGTCTTTTATACGCAGAATTGCCATCCATCCATCCATCCATCATCTTCCGCTTATCCGAGGTCGGGTCGCGGGGGCAACAGCCTAAGCAGGGAAACCCAGACTTCCCTCTCCCCAGCCACTTCGTCTAGCTCTTCCCGGGGGATCCCGAGGCGTTCCCAGGCCAGCCGGGAGACATAGTCTTCCCAACGTGTCCTGGGTCTTCCCCGTGGCCTCCTACCGGTTGGACGTGCCCTAAACACATCCCTAGGGAGGCGTTCGGGTGGCATCCTGACCAGATGCCCGAACCACCTCATCTGGCTCCTCTCGATGTGAAGGAGCAGCGGCTTTACTTTGAGTTCCTCCCGGATGGCAGAGATTCTCACCCTATCTCTAATGGAGAGCCCCGCCACACGGCGGAGGAAACTCATTTCGGCCGCTTGTACCCGTGATCTTATCCTTTCGGTCATGACCCAAAGCTCATGACCATAGGTGAGGATGGGAACGTAGATCGACCGGTAAATTGAGAGCTTTACCTTCCGGCTCAGCTCCTTCTTCACCACAACGGATCGGTACAACGTCCGCATTACTGAAGACGCCGCACCGATCCGCCTGTCGATCTCACGATCCACTCTTCCCTCACTCGTGAACAAGACTCCTAGGTACTTGAACTCCTCCACTTGGGGAAGGGTCTCCTCCCCAACCCGGAGATGGCACTCCACCCTTTTCCGGGCGAGAACCATGGACTCGGACTTGGAGGTGCTGATTCTCATTCCGGTCAGAATTGCTTTAAATTAAAAATCGGTAACAATAAAAAATCTGGCATATCTTCTTTTTTTGTTGCTGTGAAATGTATCTATAAAAGCTTTTACAGTGTACTAAAAAAAATATATTTCTTTGTTAAAAAAAAAAAAAAAAGGTCGCTCAGTTGCCACAATTTTACTTTTGTATTTGTGGCAGTTCTTTACTCCTTTTTACCATAAAATCTCCTATGTTTAGTTTTTTTACTGTTTTTTAAAAAAAACATTTTTGCAATATTTTTTGCTGTGAATTTGTAAATCAAAACTACTGGTTTTTTTTGTATTTATTAAACATAAAAAACTATTTTTAAAAAGTTTTTCAGTGCACGGTTAAAACATATTTACACTAGTAAGAGTTTATATTAAAAATTGGAGGCTCAGTCGCTAAATTTTTACTGTTATATTCTTTACTTGTTTTGTTTTTTTACTCTTTTTAAATAGATTTTACAGTTTTTTTTCACTGATTTAGTGTGAAATTGAACACTGTTTTGTTGTTGTTTTCGGCAGCAAATTCCGGCAGCTATTTTTATTGCGTTGACATTTTTATTTTTTTTTATTTTTACAGTGTACTATAAAACATATAGAAAAATATTTAGTGTAAAAAAAAAATAGTTGCTCAGTCGTCAAAATGTTACTGTTATATTTGTGGTAAGTCTTAACTCCTTTTTACCATAAAAACTACTGTTTTGTTTTGATTTAATTAATTTGTTTAAAATAGATTTTTACAGGAGTTTTTTTTTTCATGTAAAATTGAAAATCACAACTACTGTTTTTTTAATAAGTAAAATTCTGGCAAATTAATTGCCAGGTTTTATTTTTCAATGTGATACCTATTTCAAAAAGTTTTACAGTGCACTGTTAAAAAATACTTGCACTAATAAGATTTTACATGAAAAAAAATGGCGGCTCATTTGCCAGATTTCTACGGTTATATTTATGGAAGTTATTTTCTTGTTTTTACCATAAAATCTGCTCGTTTCTTAGTTTTTTTATTCTGTTTTTAAATATAGTTTATTTTTATCACTGATTGAGTGTGAAATTGAAAATCAGTTTAACGTTTTTTTGTTTGTTTTTTAACTGTAAAATTCTGTCTGCTAAGAGGCTAGTTTTTATCGTAAAATCTACAAACCCTAAAAGCAGTGAAGTAAAAATAATACGATGATTTGCAAATCCTTTTCAACTTATATTCAATTGAATGGACTGCAAAGACAAGATATTTAATGTTCACACTCGAAAACTTTATTTTTTTGCAAATATTAGCTCATTTGGAATTTTATACCTGTAACATGTAAGAAAAACTGACACAAGTGGTAAAAAGGACTGAAAAAGTTGAGGAATGCTCATCAAACACTTATTTGGAACATCCCACAGGTGAACAGGCTAATTGGGAACAGGTGGGTGCCATGATTGGAAGTAAAAGTAGCTTCCATGAAATGCTCAGTCATTCACAAACAAGGGTCGGGCGAGGGTCACCACTTTGTCAACAAATGCCTGAGCAAATTGTTTAAGAACAAAATTTCTCAACCAGCTATTGCAAGGAATTTAGGGATTTCACCATCTCCAGTCCGTAATATCACCAAAAGGTTCAAAGAATCTAGAGAAATCACTGCACATAAGCAATTAATCGGACCTTCAATCACTCAGGTACTGCATCAAAAAGCAACATGAGTGTGTAAAGGATATCACAACATGGGCTCAGGAACACTTCAGAAAACCACTTTTAGTAATTACAGTTGGTCGCTATACCTGTAAGTGCAAGTAAAAACTCTACTATGCAAAGCCAAAGCCATTTGGCAGCAACACCCAGAAACGCTTCGCTGGGCCCGAGCTCATTTAAAATGGACTGATGCAAAGTGTAAAAGTGTTCTGTGATCTGACGAGTCTACATTTCAAATTGTTTTTGGAAATTGTGGACGTTGTGTCCTCCGGAACAAAGAGGAAAAGAACTATCTCGACTGTTCTAGGCACAAAGTTGAAAAGCCAGCATCTGTGATGGTATGGGGGTGTATTATTGCCCAAGGCATGGGTAACTTACACATCTGTGAAGGCACCATTAAGACTTGTCTCCCATTGAAAATGTGTGGTGCATTATGAAGCCTAAAATACCACAACAGAGACCCTGGACTGTTGAACAACTAAAGCTGTACATCAAGGAAGAATGGGAAAGATTTCCACCTGAAAAGCTTCAAAAATTGGTCTTCTCAGTTCCCAAACGTTTGCTGAGTGTTGTTAAAAGGAAAGGCCATGTAACACAGTGGTAAAAATGCCTCTGTGACAACTTTCTTGCAATGCGTTTGCAAAAAAAATAAGTTTCTCAGTGTGAACATTAAATATCTTGTCTTTCCAGTCTATTTAATTGAATATAAGTTGAAAAGGATTTGCAAATCATTGTATTCTGTTTTTATTTACCATTTACACAGCGTGCCAACATCACTGCTTTTGGGGTTTGTATATCAATCAATCAATCAATGTTTACTTATATAGCCCTAAATCACTAGTGTCTCAAAGGGCTGCATAAACCACTACGACATCCTCGGTAGGCCCACATAAGGGCAAGGAAAACTCACACCCAGTGGGACATCGGTGACAATAATGACTATGAGAACCTTGGAGAGGAGGAAAGCAATGGATGTCAAGCGGGTCTAACATGATACTGTGAAAGTTCAATTCATAATGGATCCAACACAGTCGCAAGAGTCAAGTCCAAAGCGGATCCAACACAGCAGCGAGAGTCCCGTTCACAGCGGAGCCAGCAGGAAACCATCCCAAGCGGAGGCGGATCAGCAGCGCAGAGATGTCCCCAGCCGATACACAGGCAAGCAGTACATGGCCACCGGATCGGACCGGACCCCTTCCACAAGGGAGAGTGGGACATAGGAGAAAAAGAAAAGAAATGGCAGATCAACTGGTCTAAAAAGGGAGTCTATTTAAAGGCTAGAGTATACAAATGAGTTTTAATGTGACACTTAAATGCTTCTACTGAGGTGGCATCTCGAACTGTTACCGGGAGGGCATTCCAGAGTACTGGAGCCCGAACGGAAAACGCTCTATAGCCCGCAGACTTTTTTGGGGCATTGGGAATCACTAATAAGCCGGAGTCCTTTGAACGCAGATTTCTTGCCGGGACAAATGGTACAATACAATCGGCAAGATAGGATGGAGCTAGACCGTGTAGTATTTTATACGTAAGTAGTAAAACCTTAAAGTCATATCTTAAGTGCACAGGAAGCCAGTGCAGGTGAGCCAGTATAGGCGTAATGTGATCAAACTTTCTTGTTCTTGTCAAAAGTCTAGCAGCCGCATTTTGTACCAACTGTAATCTTTTAATGCTAGACATGGGGGGACCCGAAAATAATACATTACAGTAGTGGTGGGAACTCTATGGCGATTACGTTTTAGGCTTTATGTTTATAAACTGGCCTAGCCGTCGCAGAATTTTTACTGGTAAATTTACTGTGGTTTTTATATGAAGTTTGTATGAAATATGAAATTTAAATGAAAATCAAGACCACTGGTTTTATTAAACATTAAAAATCTGTCAAATAAGTCGCTATTTTTTTACCTTAAAATACTATGCACTTCAAAAAAGCCAATTTGATTTAAATGATACATTTATTTTTTTACCAATTCCTTCATTTCTCAAAGGGGAAAAACATTTGGGAATCTTTTTTTTTTTTTAAATAAAAAATAACCAATATGTTTTAATAATTAAAAAAAAAATACAATTTAACTATTTTTGGTCAAATTACATCAGTTTTCAGATGGAAAAATACTAAAAACATTACATATTTAAATGTATATATATAAATATATATACAATAAATTATATTCTGTATATGTATATTTTATATATATATATATTTTATAGTATTACAATTATACATATATATATGTATATATACATATATATATTTATATGTATATATATATATATATATACATATATATATATGTATATATATATATATATATATATATATATATGTGTGTGTGTTTAATATATATATATATATATATATATATACATATATATATATATATATATTTTTTTTTTTTTTTTTTTTTGGGTGGAGAACTTAAATAGAAACTTGAGCAAAGTAAACTATCAATAAATGTTTGTTATTCAACGACATAAAGACTTGTATGGCCTGCTTGGCTTTGACGAGAATTAAAATGCAATGTCTCCAGACGGTCAGGAAGGCGCAGCTGAATATTTGTATTTGATTGAACATATCCAAGTCGTTCTTTTTACAGTAAATCCAGATAAAAATTATCAAAGTTATTCAAAATAAACTTTGGTCTTTACTGCATGGCCGAAACACCTCAAACTTCCCACTTCTCACATCTCATTCACATTTCTTATTCATAAAAACATTTGATTACACACACTTGTCGCCTCCGCCCTTGTTGCTGGTAAGTGTGTGTGTCATAGTCGTCGTAGCAAATAAGCCCCGCCCACCTTTCTTTACACACACGCATCACTATGATGATTGCGTTATTAATAACCTTGTGCAACATGGCGTGACAAAAGCAAACCAGGAAGGCGCAATGAGTACTTTCAATATTTATTGTAATGAAAAACAAAATACATATATATAAAAATAATATAACAGATTTTGACAAAAGTATCTGCTTGGCAGACGGTTGAACTAGAGGCACTACCTCGACTACACAGTACAATGAACTACTGCAGTACTTGTGACGTCAGCATTCAAATATTAATAATATGTGACGTCAGCATTCAAATATTAATAATATGTGACGTCAACATTCAAAAAAATAATGTGTGACGTATTGATACGTGACATTAACATTTAAATATTAATATGTGACGTCAACATTCACATATTAATAATGTGTGACATTAACATTTAAATATTAATATGTGACGTCAACATTCAAAAAATAATGTGTGACATGTTGATATGTGACATTAACATTTAAATATTAATATGTCACGTCAACACTCGAAAATGAATGTGTGACAGCAACATTCCAATACTAATATGTGACGTCAACATTCAAATATCAATATGTTACATCAACATTCAAAAATGAATAATGTGCGACATCAACATTCAAAGATAAATAATGTGTGACCTCAACATTCCAATATGAGTATGTGACACCAACATTCAAATAATAATAATTAGAGTTTTCTCATTGGCTACACAAAAAAAACGACATTTGTTGGAGTCCTGAGGACAGCACGTCATCCGTTTTGTTATGTGCCTTCCGAGACCTGTGAGCGCATGCCAGTGCAACAGTTCATCATAATCATGAACAATAACGTCTTCGTCTTTACGGTTTGTGCGTTTCTACCGAAGAAAGTCATAGTTTTGAGTCGAAAAATAAAGTCCTAGTTTCAAAATAAAAGTCCCAGTTTCAAAACAAAAGTCATAAGTTGTATGGAAACTCCTTGAGGAAGTCGTGCACGGCGTTGGTGAGCGGCAGCTGGGACAAGGCGGCGCCTTCGCCACAGAGCTCCATGACGCGGCGCCGGCACAGTTCCTGCAGCGTGGGCTTCCACTTCCTGTACGGCGCCCGCAGGCTCCGCCTCGGCGAGCGCGTGTAGTGCTCCAACATGGCGAAGAGCGAGGCGAAGGCGCGCTCGTTGCCCGCCAGCGAGAACTTCTGCCGCTTGTAGTCTATGCGCACGCTGACCGGCCCGTTCTTGGCGTGATAGGACAGCGTGAAGAAGACGTCCGCCTGCCGGCTGTCCCGGATCAGGAAGCTGCCCGGCGCGGCGTCACTCAGCAGCCGGTGGGCCTCGTCCACGCCCAGAGGACCCCAGTAGAAGCCGCTCAGCTCCAGCTGGGACGCCGTGTCCATGATGATGTGGCAGTCCTCCTTGCAGTTGAAGGTGGGGAAGTGCGTGCGGTACTTGGACACCAACTTGGGCTTGGCGCTCAGCACCTGGTCCCGTCGCCCAGGCTCCTCGTCCAAGGAGCAGCTGGACGAGTGGAGCTGGTCTTCGACCACGCTGTTGGCTACCATCCTCCAGGACCTCCGCCCATCGCTGACCCGCACTTGGACACCCTGAAGGACGCCACAGGTCAAATGTTAGTATCACACCACCTGACCTTTCACTTTTGACACCATTTTTCTTTCAGTGCCACAATCCGGACATGACAGGTACAAACACAAGTCATACCAGAATACTGTCAAATGCAAGTCCCTCCCACTTTCAAAACGCCCCCCAAAAAATCTATTCAAAAAACTATTTAAAAATGGTACAAATCTATTACAAAAAAAAATTAAAAATGGTGGAAAATCTTTTTGAAAAACAATTTATAAAAGGTAAAAATATATTTAAAAATAATTTAAAAAGGGTGAAAATCTATTACAAAAACGTTTTAAAAATGGTTAAATAAATACTTCAAAATACTAAAAATTTAAAAGAATCTAAAAATGGTAAAAATGTATTACAAAAAAAATGTATAAAAGGTAAAAATCAACTACAGAAACAATTTAAACTGGGTTAAAATCTATTACTAAAACAAATTAAAAAGGGTAAAAATCTATTACAAAAACAATTTAAAATTGGTAAAACATCTATTATCAAAACAATTTAAAAATGGTAAAAATCCATTACAAAAACAATTTAAAAATTGTGGAAAATCTTTTTGAAAAACAATTTATAAAAAGTAAAAATGTATTTAAAAAATAATTTTAAAAGGGTGAAAATCTTTTACAACGTTTTAAAAATGGTTAAAAAATACTTCAAAATACTAAAAATGTATTTCAAAAACTATCTAAAAATGGTGAAAATGTATTACAAAAAAAATGTATAAAAGGTAAAAATCAACTATAAAAACAATTTAAACTGGGTAAAAATCTATTACTAAAACAAATTAAAAAGGGTAAAAATATTTTACAAAAATCTATTTAAAATTGGTAAAAAAAAAATTTAGTTTCAAAACAATTTGAAAATGGTAAAAAAAATATTAGAAAAACAATTTAAAAATAGTGAAAATCTGTTACAAAATTGTTTAAAAATGGTAAAAATATATCACAAAAACAATTTAAAAAGGGTAAATAAAAAAAACATTTTAAAAATGGTAAATAAAAACAATTTAAAAATAGTGAAAATCTATTTCAACAACTATTTAAAAATGGTAAAAATATATTTAAAAACAATTTAATAATGGTTAACAATCTATTACAAAAACTATTTAAAAATGGGTTAAAAAATATTTAAAAATGGTAAAACTAACAAAAACAATTTTAAAATGGCTAAAAAAAACTATTTAAAAATGGTTTAAAAAAATCTATTACAAAAACAATTTAAAAATGGTAGAAATCCATCCATCCATTTTCTACCGCTTATTCCCTTTAGGGTCACGGGGGGCGCTGGTGCCTATCTCAGCTACAATCGGGTGGAAGGTGGGGTACACTCTGGACAAGTCGCTACCTCATCGCAGGGCCAACACAGACAGACAACACTCACACTCACATTCACACACTAGGGCCAATTTAGTGTTGCCAATCAACCTATCCCCAGGTGCATCTCTTTGGAAGTGGGAGGAAGCCGAAGTACCCGGACGGAAACCACGCAGTCGCGGGGAGAACATGCCAACTCCACACAGAATGATCCTGAGCCCGGGATTGAACCCAGGACTGCGGGACCTTCGTATTGTGAGGCAGACGCACTAACACCTCTAACGCCGTGCTGCCCCATTTATATATATATATATATATATATATATGTATATATATATATATATATATATATATATATATATATATATATAGGGCTGCGAATCTTTGGGTGTCCCACGATTCGATTCAATATCGATTCTTGGGGGTCACGATTCGATTCAAAATCTATTTTTTTTTTTTCAATTCAACACGATTCTCGATTCAAAAACGATTTTTTCCCGATTTAAAAGGATTCTCTATTCATTCAATACATAGGATTTCAGCAGGATCTACCCCAGTCTGCTGACATGCTAGCAGAGTAGTAGATTATTGTAAAAAGCTTTTATAATTGTAAAGAACAATGTTTTATCAACTGATGGCAATAATGTAAATTTGTTTTAACTATTAAACTAACCAAAAATACGACTTATTTTATCTTTGTGAAAATATTGGACACAGTGTGTTGTCAAGCTTATGAGATGCGATGCAAGTGTAAGCCACTATTGTTCTTTTTTTTATTTTCATAAATGTCAATGAGGGATTTTTAATCACTGCTATGCTGAAATTATAACTAATATTGATATTGTTGTTGATAATATTCATTTTTGTTGAACTATTTTTGGTTTTTTCTGTGTCGTGTTTGTGTCTCCTCTCAATTGCTCTGTTTATCGCACAACTTGAGAATCGCGATTCAAATTTGAATCGATTTTTTCCCACACCCCTAATATACATATATATATATATATATATATATATATATATATATATATATATATATATATATATATATATATGTGTATAGGTAGATAGATATTTTTTTCTTTTTAAAAGATGATATTTCACAGTAATATGTGGGTAAACAAACTACAAATGTCATATAATCATGAGATGATATCAATGTGCTAATTTAAAAAAATATATTATTTTTCCAGTTGCAAAACTTTCTACATAGTTCATGTGAACTATTCCTGCCAATATGTTCCCCAGCCCCTAACTGCTCCGACAATGCTAAAAAATGTTTATATATATATATATATATATATATATATATATATATATATATATATATATATATATATATATATATATATATATATATAAAACAGCAGTACACATAGAACACGGCTGGGGTTGGAGTGTTGCTTTTATTACACGTTTATTAACGGCTTTGATCTTTTATGGCAGCCACTGGGACATATTTCATAAAAAAAAGTTATAAAAATTCCACAAGTCAAACAGACTTGTGTTGTATTTTAAAGTGGATTCTTAGAGACGTGATTCTCACCACCGCTCAGAATTATTTTCTGATTCTTGGTGTGACCATTCCATTCAACATGATTCTTTATTTGTAACAAACATGTGACTTTTTCCAAATCGATTCTTGAATAGTTTTAATTGAATCAGAATCTTAATTAAAAAAAAGGTTAGGAAATACATTTTAAAAATCTACTAAAAGTTTTTTGTTTTGTTTTGTAAACATCCAATCACTCTTTTGCCCTTGAAACGTCAAATATCCACAATAACGGTCTCACTGACAGCTGTCAATCACAACGTCTCATAATAGGTGTACCTAATGAAGTGTCCACTTCAGTCTAATGTTGACTTTGATGCGCGTGCGCGTGTTGCGTTGAATCTCTCTCTCTCTCTCTCTTTTAAACAGCCGGGAAAAAAGAGCGCGCGTGTCTGCATTATATACCATCCATCCATTTTCTACCGCTTATTCCCTTTTGGGGTCACGGGGGGCGCTGGCGCCTATCTCAGCTACAATCGGGCGGAAGGCGACGTTTTTTTTAAAAAAAAAAAA
>NC_084617.1:29231347-29253847 GCF_033978795.1 Nerophis ophidion
CTATAGCATCAATAAATTGTATATTCTTTATAAAAAAAAACGTCATAGTAAATGTTAATATGTACATAGAAATAAATGTATATAAATTATACTCGATAGTATCCATACATTGTTTATATAAACTATATCCTATTTCTACTATTTATTTTATACTTTCTATATCTGTGCTTTGACAAATGTGACTTTGAGCCAAGTTGCGTTGATGTTTGCATCCAAAGTTCTGACTCGACCCCACAAAGAAAAGTTTTCTTTGTTTTCGCTTCTTTCAAAGAAAACCTGGCTGTTGCAGAAAGTTCAGACAATAAAGTTTAATGACTGCAATTTGAATCACGTGATGTAGCCAAGACTCCTCCTGTGGATTTTGGCCAATCACAGCGCAGGAAGGAAGAGTTACATAGTGGCAACATTTTTTTTTATTTTAAGCTACAGGAAGAAAAAGTTTCATTTTTGTGAAAACGTACTCAAGAAAGTAAATTTGATCCATTTTAAAAAAAAAGTTGTTGTGTGTTTTTTGGGAAGGAAAGTCAAAGAATAGCATCAAACGTACCTTCATCATTTAAATGTATAGCATTAATATTTATTCACAATTAAATCATAACATTATTAGTGATACAAATGATTAATAATGAATTAATTTGTATTTATTATACTTGAATTTTACTGTGAAACTTTTCTTTAGAGACTTTATGATTTTAAAAAAAAAAGTCAATTGGTTGCTGTAATTTTACTGTAAAATTTAATGGGTTTTTAACACAAAATTCATGGAAATTGAATCTAAAATAAATTGAATGTAAAATCATGGCAAACTTTTTTTTCCTTAAAGTCTATAAAAAATAAGTTTTACTTTGCGCTGTAAAAAAAAAAGTTAATCAGATTTGAGGTAAAAATAATAGTAGCTCATTCATGACATGTACACTGAAATATTGCAAAGTTTGAAATCATGACCACTCTTTTCTTTTGAAAGTACAATTTTGCTGATAGAGCTGAAACAAAATGGCTTTTTTTTTACACTGCACTGTAAAACTTTTCTTTATAAACACTACAGTAAAAAAAACTCAATTTCACAATAAAATTCACAGTGGACTGCATTACTGCGAATTAAAACAGTATTTTTTTGTATAAAATTGCCTTTTTTACCCTGCACTGTAAATATTTTATTTATAAATTGTACAGTAAAAAAAAATTAATTTCACAATAAAATTCCAAGTGGACTGTATTACCGACTGTGGGTGTTGTGGATCAGTGGAGGGAATACTTGGAAGACCTCCTCAATCCCACCAACACGTCTTCCTATGAAGAAGCGGTGCCTGGGGACTCTGTTGTGGACTCTCCTATTACTGGGGCTGAGGTTGCCGAGGTAGTTAAAAAGCTTCTCGGTGGCAGGGCCTCAGGGGTGGATGAGATCCGCCCAGAGTTCCTTAAGGCTCTGGATGCTGTGGTTTTGTCTTGGTTGTCAAGACTCTGCAACATCGCGTGGACATCGGGGGCGGTACCTCCAGATTGGCAGAGCGAGGTGGTGGTTGCTCTCTTTAAGAAGGGGAACCAGAGGGTGGGATCACACTCCTCAGCCTCCCCGGTAAGGTTTATTCAGGTTTACTGGAGAGGAGGCTACGCCGGATCGCCGAATCTCGGATTCAGGAGGAACAGTGTGGTTTTCGTCCTGGTCGTGGAACTGTGGACCAGCTCTATACTCTCGGCAGGGTTCTTGAGGGTGCATGGGAGTTTGCCCAACCAGTCTACATGTGCTTTGTAGACTTGAAGAAGGCATTCGACCGTGTCCCTCGGGAAGTCCTGTGGGGAGTGCTCAGAGAGTATGGGGTACCGGACTGTCTTATTGTGGCGGTCCGCTCCCTGTATGATCAATATCAGAGCTTGGCCCGCATTGCCGGCAGTAAGTCTGACAGTGAGGATTGGACTCAATCCTTTGTCACCGATTCTGTTCATAACTTTTATGGGCGGAATTTCTAGGCACAATTAAGGCGTTGAGGGGTTCCGGTTTGGTGACTGCAAGATTAAGTCTCTGCTTTTTGCACATGATGTGGTCCTGGTGGCTTCATCTGGCCAGGATCTTCAGCTCAGCCGAGTGTGAAGCGACTCGGATGGGAATCAGCACCTCCAAGTCCGAGTCCATGGTTCTCACCAGGGTGGAGTGCCATATCCAGGTTAGGGAGGAGACCCTTCCCCAAGTGGAGGAGTTCAGGTACCTCAAAGTCCTGTTCACGAGTAAGGGAAGAGTGGATCTTGAGAGCAACAGGCGGATCGGTGCGGCGTCTTCAGTAATGCGGACGCTATATCGATCCGTTGTGGTGAAGAAGGAGCTGAACCGGAAGGCAAAGCTCGCAATTTACCATCCTCACCTATGGTCATGAGCTTTGGGTTATGACCGAAAGGACAAGACCACGGGTACAAGCGGCTGAAATGAGCTTCCTCCACCCGGGTGGTGGGGCTCTTCCTTAGACATAGGGTGAGAAACTCTGACATCTGGGAGGAGCTCAGAGTAAAGCCGCTGCTCCTCCACATCGAGAGGAGCCAGATGAGTTGTTTAGGGCATCCGGTCAGGAGGCCACCCGGGCACGTCGGAGGCCACGGGGAAGACCCAGGACACGTTGGGAAGACTATGTCTCCCAGCTGGCCTGGCAATGCCTCGGGATCCCCTGGGAGGAGCTGGACGAAGTGGCTGGAGAAAGTTATTGTATTATTATTTATTTTTATTATTAATTATTTTTCCGTTTTTATTTAATTAAATGTTTTTGCGGGTTACTTGTTTGAAGGAGAGAAAAAATAACATTGTGTGTAATTGTATTTAAAGACTGTATGTGTCAAAAATCCAATAAATGTAAAAAAATATATATATATATATATATATATATGTATATGTAATTTGTGTAAAATTAAAAATTATTACTATTTTCATTGTATTTAATATTTCTGCAGGTTATTTACTTGTTTGAGGGGGAGAAAAAAGAACATTGTGTTTAATTGTAGTTTTTATTGTATTCATGGACTATGTATGTCAAAAATCCAATAAAGAAATGTGTAAAAAAAAATATATTTTTTAATATATAATTTGTGTAAAATATAAAATTAGTACCACTGTTAAATTTTCACTAAAATTCTGGCTACCTTTTCTTTTCTTTTCTAACATAAAATCTTACTGATTTTTTCCCCCCACTGCACTGTACAACTAAAGAGAGAAAAAGGCCCAAAGAAGACAAAAGTTCATGATATTTTATTATTCATAAATAATATAATATTACTGCAATATATATATTTTTTTTACAAATAATTTCCCTAAAAGACTCAATGAGGTTGGAAGATGTTTTTTTATCCGATTGCCTGGACAAAATAATAGATACTGGTAGGTTATTGAGGACTAAAAGGATCAAAAGCACTCGTGACAAAGCAGCTTTGTCAATCAATCAATCAATCAATGTTTATTTATATAGCCCCAAATCACAAATGTCTCAAAGGACTGCACAAATCATTACGACTACAACATCCTCGGAAGAACCCACAAAAGGGCAAGGAAAACTCACACCCAGTGGGCAGGGAGAATTCACATTCAGTGGGACGCCAGCGACAATGCTGACTATGAGAAACCTTGGAGAGGACCTCAGATGTGGGCAACCCCCCCCCTCTAGGGGACCGAAAGCAATGGATGTCGAGCGGGTCTAACATGATACTGTGAAAGTTCAATCCATAGTGGCTCCAAGACAGCAGTGAGAGTCCCGTCCACAGGAAACCATCTCAAGCGGATCAGCAGCGTAGAGATGTCCCCAACCGATACAGGCGAGCGGTCCATCCTGGGTCCCGACGAGCGGTCCATCCTGGGTCTCGACTCTGGACAGCCAGTACTTCATCCATGGTCATCGGACCGGACCCCCTCCACAAGGGAGGGGGGGACATAGGAGAAAGAAAAGAAGCGGCAGATCAACTGGTCTAAAAAGGAGGTCTATTTAAAGGCTAGAGTATACAGATGAGTTTTAAGATGAGACTTAAATGCTTCTACTGAGGTAGCATCTCGAACTGTTACCGGGAGGGCATTCCAGAGTACTGGAGCCCGAACGGAAAACGCTCTATAGCCCGCAGACTTTTTTTGAGCTCTAGGAATCACTAATAAGCCGGAGTCTTTTGAACGCAGATTTCTTGCCGGGACATACGGTACAATACAATCGGCAAGATAGGCTGGAGCTAGACCGTGTAGTATTTTATACGTAAGTAGTAAAACCTTAAAGTCACATCTTAAGTGCACAGGAAGCCAGTGCAGGTGAGCCAGTACAGGCGTAATATGATCAAACTTTCTTGTTCTTGTCAAAAGTCTAGCAGCCGCATTTTGTACCAACTGTAATCTTTTAATGCTAGACATTGGGAGACCCGAAAATAATACGTTACAGTAATCGAGACGAGACGTAACAAACGCATGGATAATGATCTCGGCGTCTTTAGTGGACAAAATGGAGCGAATTTTAGCGATATTACGGAGATGAAAGAAGGCCGTTTTAGTAACGCTTTTAATGTGTGACTCAAAGGAGAGAGTTGGGTCGAAGATAATACCCAGATTTTTTACAGAGTCACCTTGTTTTATTATTTGGTTGTCAAATGTTAAAGTTGTATTATTAAATAGAGGTCGGTGTCTAGCAGGACCGATAATCAGCATTTCCGTTTTTTTGGCATTAAGTTGCAAAAAGTTAGCGGACATCCATTGTTTAATTTCATTAAGACACGCTTCCAACTGACTACAGTCCGGCGTGTTGGTCAGCTTTAGGGGCATGTAAAGTTGGGTGTCATCAGCATAACAGTGAAAGCTAATACCGTATTTGCGTATGACGTCACCTAGCGGCAGCATGTAGATGCTGAAGAGTACAGGGCCAAGGACCGAACCCTGGGGAACTCCACACGTTACCTTAACATAGTCCGAGGTCACACTGTTATAGGAGACGCACTGCATCCTATCAGTAAGATAAGAGTTAAACCATGACAGGGCTGAGTCTGAAATACCAATTCGTATTTTGATACGCTCTAATAAAATATTATGATCGACGGTATCGAAAGCAGCGCTAAGATCGAGGAGCAGCAACATAGATGATGCATCAGAGTCCATCGTTAGCAATAGATCATTAGTCAGTTTTGCGAGGGCTGTCTCAGTCGAGTGATTTGCCCTGAAACCGGATTGAAAGTTTTCACATAGATTGTTAAACGCTAAGTGCTCATTTAGCTGCTCTGCAACAATTTTTTCGAGGATTTTCGAAATAAAGGGAAGGTGAGACACCGGTCGGTAGTTTACCATGAGGTCAGGATCGAGGTTAGGTCTTTTAAGGAGAGGATGAATAACCGCTTTTTTGAATGCAACGGGAACAGTGCCCGAGGAAAGTGATAAGTTTATAATATTTAGCACTGATGGACCTAATAATACAAAAAGCTCCTTGATAAGTTTCCCAGGAAGTGGGTCAAGTAAACATGTTGTTTGTTTTATTCCATTTACACGTTGTAACAATCCTTCTAATGTTATTTCATCAAAACGAGAGAAACTATTTTGGATATTTGCAGTATCCGCCGTATATACAATCGTATCTGTGTTACTATAACCCCGTTGTAGCTGGGACGCATTGTCTTTAATCTCCTTTCTAATAAGTTCAATTTTCTTATTAAAGAACTTCATAAAGTCATCTGCCGAATGGGTGGAGCTACTGGAAGGAGTCCCTTGTTGGGTTAGCGATGCTACTGTACTAAACAAAAATTTTGGATCGTTTTTATTAATGCGGATGAGATTTGAGTAATAATTAGTTTTAGCTAAGGTAAGCATGCGTTTATAAGTTATTAAACTATCACTCCATGCTTGATGGTGCACCTCAAGTTTAGTCGTGCGCCATTTGCGTTCCAGCTTTCTACATAATAATTTCTGAGCTCTAGTTTCTTCAGTAAACCATGGCGTACGCCTTTTTGGAGCCTTTTTTAACTTCAGCGGTGCTATACTATCAATGGTTTCGCTCAGGGCGTTGTTAAAGTTGTTAGTGAGGTTATCAATAGACCCCACATACTTTGGGAACGGTGCCATTACCGAGGGCAGTAGGTCCGCAAGAGTCGTCGTTGTGGCAGCATTAATGTTGCGGCTGCTATAGCAGTTATTATTATTATTAGCTTGCCGAACATGAGTCTGAACTTCGAATTTTATAAGGTAATGATCGGACATTACTTTAGTATACGGGAGTATCATAACTTTGGAGACGGTGATACCTCTGACAAGCACTAGGTCTATCGTATTACCGCTGCGATGCGTCGGTTCATTTATTATTTGTGTAAGACCACAGCTATCAATTATAGTCTGGAGCGCCACGCACGGTGGGTCCAATGGGGTATTCATATGGATATTAAAGTCCCCCATTATAATTATATTATCGGCGTGCGTCACTAGATCAGCAACAAACTCTGAGAATTCACTAATAAAGTCCGAATAGGGCCCTGGGGGGCGGTAGATAACGGCCAGGCACAGAGGCAGAGGTGTGGCAGACTTCATAGAAAGCACCTCAAACGATTTATATTTATTATTTAAGTTAGGACTAAAGTTAAAGTTTTCGTTGTATATTAGTGCGACACCCCCTCCCCTTTTGAGGTGACGGGCAATATGCGCATTCGTATAGTTAGGAGGGGATGCCTCATTTATCGCAAAAAAGTCGTCTGGTTTAAGCCAGGTTTCGCTAAGACCGATGACGTTAAGGTTGTTGTCTCTAATGACCTCATTGACTAATAACGTTTTGGGAGACAAAGATCTGATGTTTAGAAAGCCCATATTATAGGTAGTGGGCTGTTTTAAGGAGTTGTTGATAAAATTGTCCTCACCTACCAGCTAAGGTGTCTGCCACTTCCTTCTTTATAAACAAGGATGTTTCCTTGAAGCCTCTGGGCTGACAAAGGTGACGTAAGGGAAGGTGACTTTTGATCCTTTTGATCTTTGACCTGAATCCTTTTCAGGGGTTGACATTCTTCATCTCTGTCATCTTCATTGTTTCATTTCTTCTTTTTTTAATTCCCCTAGTACTGTTTACTTGACAACTGTTGCTAGGGGGCGTGGCCTAGATATTAATAACATTATTTCAGTTTTCCATTCACAGTTCTTTCTATTGTATTTAGAAAACATGATATGGACTTGCATGTAAAATGTGTGATATCATGTGCGATAAAAGTAATCCTGCAGCGTGTTTACTTGCGTGTGATATGTCCGATAAAACCAATCCTGCAGCCTGTTTACTTGTGTGTGATATCACGTGCGATATAAGCAGTGCTGCAGCGAGTTTACTTGTGTGTGAATTCATGTGTGGTACAAGCAGTCCTCCAGTGTATTTACTTGTGTGTGATATCACGTGCAATACAAGCAGTGCTGCAGCGAGTTTACTCGTGTGTGATATCACGTGCGATATAAGCAGTCCTGCCGAGTGTTTACTTGTGAGTGATATCATGTGCGATACACAAACAGTGCTGCAGCGTGTTTACTTGTCTGTGATATCATGTGCGATACACAAGCAGTGTTGCATCATGTTTACTTGTGTGTGATATCATATGCGATACAAGCAGTCCTCCAGTGTATTTACTTGTGTGTGATATCACGTGCGATACAAGCAGTGCTGCAGCGAGTTTACTTGTGTGTGATATCCTGTGCGATACAAGCAGTGCTGCAGCGTGTTTACTTGTGTGTAATATCATGTGCGATACAAGCAGTGCTGCAGCGTGTTTACTTGTGTGTGATATCATGTACGATACTAGCAGTCCGGCATACGTAATAAACATTGAACAACAAAAGTTGACATTTGTTAACATTAACAAGTAACAAATAATTGTAGTTGCATATTAATGACACGTACAAAGTCTCTAAGGCAGTATTTGAAAGTATCCAGTAACAAATTACTGCGTCAAGGTGTCTGTCGGTTTCAACAAGTCAAATGTAGGAGACTATAATGTACTCTAGTAGTTTTGTAGAAACATTTCCAAGTAAAGTTGATGGATTTGTTTTGTAGAAACAGAACTATTATATTTTTAATTTGGTCGTATTTAAAGATTTTGATGGACTTGATAAATCCAAATGATTGTGCTTTAGACATTTTAAGACCCCATGGATAACCTGCTTAGTAAATGATCAAAACAATGACCCCTCCACTTACACTTAAAGACAGCATAAGTCCAGTCCAGACAGTGAATGGTAACCAGGTGAGTGTTTTTCACAGTTTGACAACAGTGTACATACGGTTGATCCAAGTTCCATCTGTGACAACTTCCTGCTTGGCACATGAATAGGGAAGTGCGAGGCAGCTTTGGAGGAAATGAGAGGCTGATTTTGACAGAAGAATCCTGATTCTTGTCAGAAACTTTGCAGTCACGTCATCACAGACAACAATCTGTTGTGCAACACGCACACGCCCAGTGTCAGAGTGAAAGTACTTCTGGGAAACCTCCAGCTGGCCAACGTTAGCATTGTCAACAGGTCGGGTCAGTCCACCGCTGCCTTTTCTAAAATATCTTTTTTATTATTTATTTAAATTTCAGAGGAATTGATTTACATTTGAGAGGAATTCATTCACATTTAAAGGAATTTATTTAAATTCCAGAATAATTAATTTAATTTTCAGATGAACGTATTTAAATGTCAGAGGTATGAATGCAATTTTCATACTTAGGAATTTAGTTGAATTTCACAGGAATGTATTTAAATTTTAGAGAAATTAATTTACATTTCAGAGGAAGTAATTCCAATTTCAGAGGAATTAGTTCAATTTTACATTTCAGATGGATTTCTCCAAATTTCAGATGAATTAAATCAAATTTCAGATGGATTTATTTAAATTTCAGAGGTATGAATGCACATTTCAATGGATTTTTTTTTAATCAAAAAAAGGCATTTAGTTAATATTGAACAGAATTTATTTGCATTTTAATTGAAATTCCTGAGAAATTAGTTTATCCATCCATCCATCCATTTTCTACCGCTTATTCCCTTTCGGGGTCGCGGGGGGCGCTGGCGCCTATCTCAGCTACAATCGGGCGGAAGGCAGGGTACACCCTGGACAAGTCGCCACCTCATCGCAGGGCCAACACAGATAGACAGACAACATTCACACTCACATTCACACACTAGGGCCAATTTAGTGTTGCCAATCAACCTATCCCCAGGTGCATGTCTTTGGAAGTGGGAGGAAGCCGGAGTACCCGAAGGGAACCCACGCAAACTCCACACAGAAAGATCCCGAGCCTGGATTTGAACCCAGGACTGCAGGAACCTCGTATTGTGAGGCAGACGCACTAACCCCTCTGCCACCGTGAAGTTTAAACTTCAGAAAAATGTACTCACATTTTAGATTAATTATTTCAAAATTCTAAGGAATGCGTTTACATTTCAGAGGAATTAATATTTTATATGCTTTACATTTCAAATGGATTTCTTCACATTTCCGATGAATTAAATCAAATTTCAGATGGATTTATTTAAATTTCAGAGGTATGAATGCACATTTCAATGGATTTTTTTTTTAAATCAAAGAAAGGGATTTAGTTAAATTTGACCAGAATTTATTTACATTTTAATTGAAATTTCAGAGAAATTTGTTTAAACTTCAAAAAAATTTACTCACATTTTAGATGAATTATTTCAAAATTCTAAGGAATTCGTTTACATTTTAGAAGAATTAGTTTATTTTTCACATGTTTTACATTTCAGAGGGATTTATTCAAATTTCAGATGAATTTTAATCAAATTTCAGATTAGTTTATTAAGATTTCAGAGGAATTGATTCAAATTTCAGAGGAATTTATTAATATTTTAGAGGACTACATTCAAATTATTAAAAATTCACAGAAATTAATTCAAAATTCAAAATAATGTTTTAAAATTTCAGTTATGTATTCAAATTTCAGAGGAATTAGTAACTATTTTACAAGTTTTTTAAATTTCAGAGGAATTTATTAACATTTCCGAGGAATTTAATCAACTTCCGGAGGATTTTTTTTTTTAATTTCAGAGAATTTCATTCAAATTTTAGAGGACCTTGAAGAGGAATTGTTTTTTGCACTTTTCAAAAAGCACCTTTTGCCGTCCAGAAAGAATGTATAGCTATTAAATGCAGACAAGTCAAAAAATAGTGGCAGGCGGACACAAAATAAAGGGAAACATTATATTTATAATCATATTTAAATAATAACAATAATATAATAATAATACCATTATCTAAAGATAATTTTCCTACATCAGTAATAAAGGAAACATAACATTTTAAGTCATATTTGAACAATAATAATGATAATAACTGGGGAAACTTTGATGTACCTGCTATCTGTGCCCTGGACCTTTGGCCAGGAATCACCGGAAGCCGCCTTACTTTTAAGATGGTGACGAGTGTTCCAAGCTGTGAGTTTTAGGCACATAATCAAACTCAGGACCTTCTCGCTGTACAAATGTACCCCCATGCTGCCTCATTAATAACAACAAATATTATTAGATCAGATTATAAAGTGATTTGCTAATGGGGCCAGAGACAATCATTGCATTGCATTGTATATATATATATATATAGTATATATATATATATATATATATATATATATATATATATATAGATATAGATATATATATGTATATCTATCTATCTATATATATAGATAGATATAGATATACATATATATATACATATATATATATATATATATATATATAATACTTGCAAATGAGACGCAAAAGTGTAACAATCAACAGGATATAAGAACAGCACAGTTATCGTTGTTAAATTAATAATAAATAAATGTAAATTTTTTACCTCCTGAACACACGAGGACTTGGCAATATGGCTGAAAACTGTATCACCATAACTCTTTTATATTGGTCAAATCCCTAATTAATTTATTTTTCATAACCTATGGAAACTAAGGAGCAGGAGAAAAATACATTAAATGTTAATATGTTTATTGTAAATGTAACTTCCTCTGATTATAATCCCTCAGCTATCAAGGCAGAAAGGAAATGTCAACACAAGAAAACACTCAATGTCAACAAAATAGTAAAATCACATTAGACACTTAATGAGATTTAGCTTTATTTGATTTGATTTAATGTTTCTCTCTTTGAAAAAAAAAGAAAGTTTATTGCTGTTTTTCTGTTCTTTTCATCTCTGTCTAAACATTAATAAAAAAATCAAACACTAAACACTTAATGATAAGCTCTTAAAAATAAGGAATATGTAAGAAATGTTTCATAAAGTGTAAGAAAATAGTGAAAATGTACACAGAAAAACCTGAGAAGAATTATTTTCTGCAGGTTTGGTGCTAGGAAAAAACGTCTGTGTAACATTAATTTGCCCTGCCATTAGCCTTTGAAATTATTTTTTGTTATGCAGTTATTATTAAATTATTTTGATTATATCAATAATTATTTAAATGTTTTCATGACCTATGGAAAATAAGGAGCAGGACAATAATATATTTTATTTTGAGATGTACCTTTCTCTGATTATAATCCCTCAGCTATCAAGGTAGAAAGGAAATGTCAACACAAGAAAACACTCAACGTCAACAAAATAGTAAAATCACATTCAACACTTAACAATAAGCTCTTAAAAATAAGTAAGTGTAAAGTGTAAGAAAATAGTGCAAAGTGTGTCAATGTAAACATAGAGAAACCAGAGAAGAACTATTTTCTGTAGGTATAGTGGCAGGAAATTCCAGCTGTGCTCCAAAGGGTGAGCTAAGGTGGTGTGATATTAGCGGTCTTGCCTTGCATCATTTACAGACTACATTGGTCTGACTACGATCCCTTTGAAAAAAATCCCAAAAATGTTTCCTTTTTTATTCACAATTTCTTCATTTTGACTTTCTCTTCTCACTCCATGCAAAGAATCAAGCAAACTTGATAGTTTATACTGTCACCTGATTGGCTGTTATCAGTGATTACATCCTGCTTTGCTCGGTTACCAGAGAGCGAGTTTGTTCATGCAATCAACCTTGCTTCCATACTTCCGCATTCTTCCCACCAAGAAGAAAAAAAACATATATTTTATTACATATATATTGATATCGTTTTATCCCCCAGCTTCAGAACACACCTAAAATACTGACAATTAGTATCATTGAGTTCCAGTATTGGTACCGTATCGTTCCATTGTGACACAAATGAAACTTAAAGGCCTACTGAAATGAGATTGTCTTATTCAAACGGGGATAGCAGGTCCATTCTGTGTCATACTTTATCATTTGGCGATATTGCCATATTTTTGCTGAAAGGATTTAGTAGAGAACATTGACGATAAAGTTCGCAACTTTCGGTGTTAAGAGAAAAGCCCTGCCTCTACCGGAAGTCGCAGACGATGACGTCGCAAGTGGGGGGCTCCTCAAATATTCACATTGTTTTTAATGGGATTCTCCAACAAAAAGAGTTATTCGTACCGAGAAAACGACAATTTCCCCATTAATTTGAGCGAGGATGAAAGATTTGTGTTTGAGGATATTGATAGCGACGGACATTTACTAGGATAATTCTGGGAAATCCCTTATCTTTCTATTGTGTTGCTAATGTTTTAGTGAGTTAAATAGTACCTGATAGTCGGAGGGGTGTCTTGACGCAGTGTCTCAGGGGAGTCGACGGCAGCTGTATGGACGGCACAAGCTCAGCTGATCTCCGGTAAGAAGTGACTTTTTACCAAAATTTCCTCACCGAAAACTGCTGGTTGACATTCCGTCTTGATTCATGTTTGCTTGACCGTGCTCTGATCCATAGTAAAGTTTCACCTCCAGGAATTTTAAACGAGGAATCACCGTGTGTTTGTGTGGCTAAAGGCTAAAGCTTCCCAACTCCATCTTTCTACTGTGACTTCTCTAATATTAATCGAACAAATTGCAAAAGATTCAGCAACACAGATCTCCAAAATACTGTGTGATTATGCCGTTAAAGCAGACGACTTTTAGCTGTGTGTGTGTGCAGCGCTCATATTTCCTTAAAACCCGTGACGTCTTGCGTACACGTCATCATTACACGACGTTTTCAAGACGAAACTGCCGGGAAATTTAAAATTGTAATTTAGTAAACTAAAAAAGCCGTATTGGCATGTGTTGCAATGTTAGTATTTCATCATTGATATATAAACTATCAGACTGCGTGGTGGGTAGTAGTGGGTTTCAGTAGGCCTTTAAGGTTTTCATCTTTCACTGCCAGTTCGGTTCAAAGATTCTGCATAAGTTTCCTTATGTGCTCAACCTGGACACACTGGAGAGCTTAAGGTCCTAGAAATGAAAGTGAAAGTAGTCCTAGGAAAAACTGGGTATAATGTCATCCCTTCATCCGTGTCTTCCTGGAAAGGCTAGTGAGGAGTGTTTCTGTAAGCTTTCGGGTGTTGAATCACAAAACACAAAAGCAGTGAAGTTGGCACGTTGTGTAAATGGTAAATAAAAACAGAATACAATGATTTGCAAACCCTTTTCAATTTATATTTAATTGAATAGACTGCAAAAACAAGATAGTTAATGTTCACACAGGTAAACTTTATTTTTTGCAAATATTAGCTAATTTAGAATTTGATGGCAGCAACACATTGCAAAAAAGTTGTCACAGGGGCATTTTTACCACTGTGTTACATGGCCTTTCCTTTTAACAACACTCTTTGAACGTTTGGGAACTGAGGACATATTTTTGAAGCTTTTCAGGTGGACTTCCTTCCCATTCTTGCTTGATGTACAGCTTAAGTTGTTCAACAGTCCGCATGGCTTGGCATTGTTTTGGTGAAATAAGCAGGGGCGTCCATGATAACGTTGCTTGGATGGCAACATATGTTGCTCCAAAACTTCTATGTACATTTAGCATTAAGGGTGCCTTCACAGATGTGTAAGTTACCCATGCCTTGGGCACTAATGCACCCTCATACCATCACAGATGCTGGCTTTTCAACTTTGCGCCTCGAACCGTCCGGATGGTTCTTTTCCTCTTTGTTCCAGAAGACACAATGATCTCAGTTTCCAAAAACATTTTGAAATGTAGACTTGTCAGACCACAGAACACTTTTCCACTTTGCATCAGTCCATCTTAGATGAGCACAGGCCCAGCGAAGCCGGCGGCGTTTCTGGGTGTTGTTGATAAATGGCTCTGGCTTTGCATAGTAGAGTTTTAACTTGCACTTACAGATGTAGCGACCAACTGTAGTTACTGACAGTGGTTTTCTGAAGAGTTCCTGAGCCCATGTGGTAATATCCTTTACACACGGATATCGCTTTTTCATGCAGTACTGCCTGAGGGATCCACGGTCACGGGCATTCAATGTTGGTTTTCAGCCTTGCCGCTTACATGCAGTGGTTTACCCAGATTGTGATGATATTTCAATTATATTACAGACAGTAGATGGTGAAATCCCTAAATTCCTTGCAATAGCTGGTTGAGAAATGTTGTTCTTAAACATTTGTTGACAAAGTGGTGACTCACGCCCCATCCATGTTTGTGAATGGAAGCTGCTTTTTATACCCAATAATGGCACCCACCTATTCCCAATTAGCCTGATCACCCGTGGGATTTGCCAAATAAGTGTTTGATGAGCATTCCTCAACTTCCTCTGTCTTATTTGCCACTTGTGCCTGCTTTTTTAAACATGTTGCATGCATCAAATTCTAAATGAGCTAATATTTGCAAAAAAATTATTAATTTTCTCAGTGTGGACATTAAATATCTTGTCTTTGCAGTCTATTTATTTGAATGTAAGTTGAAAAGGATTTGCAAATCATTGTATTCTGTTTTTATTTACGATTTACACAGCCTGGCAACTTTACTGGTTTTGGGTTTTGTACTTTGAGTATTTTGGAAGTCATGTCATCAGCCCCGAGCTTTGATTGAAAGCTGCTTGATTAGCTTCTTGGGCTGAAACCACAAACAAAAAAAAGCTTGTGGACTTGAAGCTGGTTCCAATAAAACCGCAGATGGAGATTCATCGAGTTCTCTTAACAGGCCTGGAGAGGCGGAATACAAAAGTGAAAGTTAGACAGAAGTGAAAGTAATCCTCTGGATCAAGATGCGTGTCTTTAGTGTCCACTGAGAATCAAACTTTATACACACAGCACTTTTCATGAGAAATAATGATGTGTTTCGTTCTGTGTAAACTGCATATTACTTGTATTTCTATTTCTAAAGCTTGTGGACTTGAAGCTGGTTCCAATAAAACCGCAGATGGAGATTCATCGAGTTCTCTTAACAGGCCTGGAGAGGCGGAATACAAAAGTGAAAGTTAGACAGAAGTGAAAGTAATCCTCTGGATCAAGATGCGTGTCTTTAGTGTCCACTGAGAATCAAACTTTATACACACAGCACTTTTCATGAGAAATAATGATGTGTTTCGTTCTGTGTAAACTGCATATTACTTGTATTTCTAATACTTTTTTTCCCCTACGCTGTGAATCCTACGGCGTATAAAACGGTGCAGCTAATTTATGGATTTTTCTTCGCTGATTGCCATAATGCAGATAGTTAGAAAAACAAAAACAAGCAAGTATGCTGAAAAAGTGTGTTATTGTTTGTGCTATGGCGCCATCTTTTGGGCGAGCTTGATCATTGCAGTTGGAGGACGTACCAGTGCCGTTCCGTCTTCTAGCCGTCCATAGCGTTTTCAACTCGTTTGAATTCATCAAGCCGAGCAACGTTTGTAAGCTTTACAATATAACTAAAACAATTCTTACTTACTAAAGCGTCCCATGTGTGACGTTTGTAGTAGTGTTGTAAGGATACCAATATGTTTCAGAGGCGGTATCGTACCGAAAATGATCCATTAGTATCACGGTACTACTTACTAATAGCAGTATACCGTACAACCCTAGTCTGCAGGAGTGTTTTCATGCATATTTGTACGTGCTATTGTAATGTAATCAAGCTAATGCCCTTAGCATTAGCTACTATGCTAACACGTTTACGAGTGTCTGTGTTAGTATTATTAATTTACTTTATTTTTGGTTTTATTCAGTTTCACAAATTCCTCAGTAAAGTCACCATGGAGTTATTGAGTCTATTTAAATGATTGGAGAGCTAGCTTCCGCAGATAGTGGGTCCATGACCATGACTTGTGTTTTGTTTAATTAGCCGTTTTACTGCTGTGTTAAAAATTAAGATATGTACATAAACATTTACCAAATAACAAATTCCACAATGTATATATCTGCGGCTAATATTTGGAAATTGTTTTTCCCTAAGATTTAGTGGGTGTGGCTTATCATACACCCTTTAAAATATGGTTAGAACATAGCTCTGATACAGCACTAAAGTTACATCATGTTATACGATATTGTAATGACCAGTGGGTGTACGCATACGATATTGATATTGGTCTAGTATCATTAAAAAAGACAAGTATCAAATGGTATCGGCTTTCAAGCAGCGTGTTTACTTGTGTGTGATATCATGTGTGATATAAGCAGTCCTTCAGCGTGTTTACGTGCGTGTGATATCATCCGCGATACAAGCAGTCCTGCAGTGTGTTTACTCGTGTCTGATGTCATGCACGATACAAGCAGTCCTGCAGTGTGTTTACTCGTGTCTGATGTCATGTGCGATACAAGCAGTCCTGCAGTGTGTTTACTCGTGTCTGATGTCATGTGCGATACAAGCAGTCCTGCAGTGTTTACTCGTGTCTGATGTCATGTGGGATACAAGCAGTCCTGGAGTGTGTTTACTCGAGTGTGATATCATGTGTGATACAAGCAGACCTGCAGTGTGTCTACTTGTGTGTGATATCATGTGCGATACAAGCAGTCCTGCAGAGTGTTTACTTGTGTGTGATATCATGTGCGGTATAAGCAGTCCTGCAGAGTGTTTACTTGTGTGTGATAACATGTGCGATACAAGCAGTACTGCAGAGTGTTTACTTGTGTGTGATATCATGTGCATTACAAGCAGTGTTTCTGATATCATGTGCGATACAAACAGTCCTGCAGCGTGTTTACTTGTGTGTGATATCATGTGCGACACAAGCTGTCCTGCAGAGTGACATCAGATGTGTAAGTGGGACAGTATTGACAGTCAAAGTTGCCATTACCACGCATCCCTAGTAAGAATAGTCCTAAGTGAACAATACTGCAGTGTAAAATGTGTCAATATGAACAAGTATCAAATAATTATAGTCGATTGTTACTCTAATAGATACAAAGTATCCAGTAACAAACGTGTCCGCATCGTTCCACTTACTCTGCCTGGAGCCTAACTTCATGAATGATTGTTACCACAAGGTGCTGCAAAATATAAATAAATACAAAATAATTACCACTCCACTTTGACTTAAAGACAGCGTAAAATGGTTAATAATAAATATGTTCTCTGTGTGTCTCATGTCACTCAATCAAAACTGTTTTTAAAGTTCCACACTACTGATTCACACAAGCATGTTGGTGTCATATTTTGGATTCGTGTCAGTATCGGCCAGATTCTCAACATCAGAAGTGAAAAAAGTTGTTATATGCCAAAGCTCTTTTCTTCTTTTCTGGAAGTGTGACGTCACTGAGAAGAGGGAAGCGGCAGTTCTCGCTAATCCTTTTCAGGATGTACAAACTGAGGTGTGACGAACATTTTTAGTAACAAATCTGAGTTTGACTTTCAGTTTCAACATCGAGGAGTCGCACTAATAAAACACACACACACACACACACACACACACACACACACACACACACACACACACACACACACACACACACACATATTATTATCATATTTATTACAATACAAATAGTCCCTTTAAAGGGGGTGTTAAAGGTCTCCAGTGGAGCTGCAACAGCTTGAAAAAAATCAAGAAAACATGACTTTTTTTTGGTGGACTGCAGTTCTAACATTTCAAACATGAGTTCATGTACTGAATATTTTAACGGAATATGACGGGAGTGCGGACTGTGGCGGTATACAGCCTGGCCGCCAGAGGGCACCATTGTGTTTCTCCACGGAGAGGTAGGTTAAAGAGAAAGTGAAATATTGCAAGAGGTCACATTCAGTTTGAGAGTGTTTTTGTTTCAAGATGAGAAGAGGAAACTTTAACTTTCACTATTATTATTACGTTTTAGGTTTGTTCTCTACACCTCCAGCTCTTCCTCATGAAATACAATCTTTCACACGTATTTAAAATAATATTATATATCCATCCATCCATCATCTTCCGCTTATCCGAGGTCGGGTCGCGGGGGCAGCAGCCTAAGCAGGGAAGCCCAGACTTCTCTCCAGCCACTTCGTCTAGCTCTTCCCGGGGGATCCCGAGGCGTTCCCAGGCCAGCCGGGAGACATAGTCTTCCCAACGTGTCCTGGGTCTTCCCCGTGGCCTCCTACCAGCTGGACGTGCCCTAAACACCTCCCTAGGGAGGCGTTCGGGTGGCATCCTGACCAGATGCCCGAACCACCTCATCTGGCTCCTCTCGATGTGGAGGAGCAGCGGCTTTACGTTGAGCTCCTCCCGGATGGCAGAGCTTCTCACCTTATCTCTAAGGGAGAGCCCCGCCACCCGGCGGAGGAAACTCATTTCGGCCGCTTGTACCTGTGATCTTATCCTTTCGGTCATGACCCAAAGCTCATGACCATAGGTGAGGATGGGAACGTAGATCGACCGGTAAATTGAGAGCTTTGCCTTCCGGCTCAGCTCCTTCTTCACCACAACGGATCCGCATTACTGAAGACGCCGCACCGATCCGCCTGTCAATCTCACGATCCACTCTTCCCCCACTCGTGAACAAAACTCCTAGGTACTTGAACTCCTCCACTTGGGGCAGGGTCTCCTCCCCGACCCGGAGATGGCACTCCACCCTTTTCCGAGCGAGATCCATGGACTCGGACTTGGAGGTGCTGATTCTCATTCCGGTCGCTTCGCACTCGGCTGCGAACCGATCCAGTGAGAGCTGAAGATCCCGGCCAGATGAAGCCATCAGGACTACATCATCTGCAAAAAGCAGAGACCTAATCCTGTGGCCACCAAACCGGAACCCCTCAACGCCTTGGCTGCGCCTAGAAATTCTGTCAAATAAAAGTTATGAACAGAATCGGTGACAAAGGACAGCCTTGGCGGAGTCCAACCCTCATATTATATATCATATTAGTAATATCCATATATTATATTAGTAATATCCATCCATCCATTTTCGCTTTTGGGGTGGCGGGGGGCGCTGGCGCCTATCTCAGCTACAATCGGGCGGAAGGCGGGGTACACCCTGGACAAGTCGGCACCTCATCGCAGGGCCAACACAGATAGACAGACAACATTCACACTCACATTCACACACTAGGGCCAATTTAGTGTTGCCAATCAACCTATCCCCAGGTGTATGTCTTTGGAAGTGGGAGAAAGCCGGAGTACCCGGAGGGAACCCACACATTTATTTATTTATTTAACCCACGCATTCACGGGGAGAACATGCAAACTCCACACAGAAAGATCCCGAGCCCGGGATTGAACCCAGGACTACTCAGGACCTTTGTATTGTGAGGCACTAACCCCTCTTCCACCTTTATTATGTGTCTGATTTTGTCTTATTTCGAAGTAACTTCAGTTATGTGTCTGATCTTGCCTTATTTTGTAGTAACGTCATTTATTATGTGTCTGATATTGTCTTATTTTGCAATAACTTGAGTTAACGTGTCTGGTTTTGTCTTATTTTGGAGTAACTTCACTTATTATGTGTCTTTTTGTCTTATTTTGAAGTAACTTCAGTTATGTGTCTGATCTTGCCTTATTTTGTAGTGACTTCATTTATTATGTGTCTGATATTGTCTTATTTTGCAATAACTTGAGTTAATGAGTCTGGTTTTGTCTTATTTTGGAGTAACTTCACTTATTTTGTGTCTAATTTTGGAGTAACTTCCGATATTAGGTGTCTGATTTTGTCTTATTTTGAAATTCATAACATGATTTACAACAAGTATGTTCCATGTTCTTCCGACTGTTAAGAAAAACCTCAAAGCAATATGAGCAAGAAAGTTGGGCAACAGAGGCAAGGAAAAAGTATGTGTGTCATAACTATTATAATAACTGTGATTATCAATAATGATGGAGGCGTATCATAGTATACATTACACTGTAGGAGGTATATAATTACATAACTATTACAATAACTGTGATTACCATATTTCCTGGAATTGCCGCAGGGCATATAGTATGCGCCTGCCTTGAATTACTGCCGGGTCAAACTCGCTTCGCAAAATAATTAGCGCATGCTCAGTATTACCGCCGGGTCAAACTCGTGACGTCATGAGTGACACTTCCCCTGTCAGCATTTTCAAAATGGAGGAGGCTGATTTCAATACCGGTCAAATTCCAGTCAAACTGCTCAAGCCATGTCCTTCCTTGGTGGTCCTGGGAACCCGCAAGACAACGGCTTGAGACCGTAGCTGCTTGTGTCAAATATGAGTCATTAAATGACTCCCGACTCCTGGGGGTGGAGGGCGCTTGTGATCCTTCTTGCGACTACTCGGCTGCAGAAGAAGTGACAATGAGTGACGTGAATTGTGCTGGGACGGATATGACGTGGCGGTTGCACAACGGACCTTTTAGGATGTAACACCTATGCTAGATATGTAAACAACAGGGCTGAAATAAAGCATGTTCCGAGGATAATTCTGTCGCCGCCCCGGCACTTGAGGAGCCGAACTAACTGATAGCAGCGGTCTGATAGCAGTTTTCTAAACTGGACTTCCAATCAAAGCAGGAGGTAATAAAGGAAGGTCTCCATCGAGACAGAGAGACTTTTAAAACTGAAGAAAGATAAGGAAGACTTATATAAACAACTTATTGATGCTTTTGATCAGAAGGAGCTGGCTCGGATTTTATTTATAAGTAAAGGTAAGACCATAATAAAACCATTTTTAAATTAAATGTGCTTTTCATGATGGTATCCTTACATCACACTCAAATTTTTACTGCATGCCTTTGGTAAGTGCCGGAGTGAGAAGAGGTTATAAAATAATTAGCGCATGCTTACTTTTGCCGCATGCCTTTGGTAAGCGCAGGAGTGAGAAGAGATTTTAAATTAATTAGCGCCCCGGCAGCAATTCAAGGAAATACGGTATCAATAATGATAGAGGTGTATCATAGTATATATTACACTGTAGCAGGTATATAATTACATAACTATTGTAATAGCTGATTATCAAAAATGGTGTATCAAAGTATATATTACACTGTAGGAGGTATATAATTACATAACTGTTATAATAACTGATTATCAATCATGCTGAAGGTGTATCAGTTTTCATATTTGTGTCAACCATCATTTTGTCAACAAAACTGACTTTAACGTCCAGTAACATGTGCCTGCTGTGTGACACAATGACCAGCAGAGGGCAACTCCTGCACTTCCTCGTTGACTCGTGCATAGTGAATACGGTCGTCAACAAATAGCTCCTACTCAAACTTTTAAACGGTTTTAACAGAAAATTGAAAACGGTTTCAACGAACAACAACTTTTCATAGTCGACTTACGGTGTCGTCTCTGTGATGTTTCACGGGGGGCGGCAACAGATTTGTTCAACACATGTAGAAATGTCCGCCATATTTTCCACACTGAATCGGGAAGTTACAGACCTGATCTAACGGATGTGACGTCATCGGCCCTTATCGATTACAAAATAAAATATGTTTTAGCAACAATTTGAACCACTGTAGTTTTATGTTTTTTTGCACGTTGATATAGAAATGAGGACATATGTAAACAAAGGGTTTACATAGTTGAAACTTGCTAACTTGTGTCACTATTAGTGGTTAAATGTTTATATTTTTCACAATTAGTCATGAGCGTGTGTGTGTTATTTTAGTAAATTAACATTATCAAGACTACAACCATGACAGATTAAGATTAAATTACAAAAAACAATTCGACTAATTTAAACTAAAAATAAAGAGGGCAAATTTAGGAGAGAAAAATGTCCACAAGGACAACTCTAACATAATTTGTATTTAGCACACAGTTATGTTTATTATGCAACCATATTACTGACAGTTATTGTACTTGTCCAAGAAATATTCCTAGTGCAGGACGAGTGATGTTTTCCAAAGAACTAAGGACTTGGAATTTATACCTAAATGATGAAGTTACAAATATTAGGAAATTAGAGTTTTATTGATCAGAAATGGAGATTTTTTTCTTGAAAAATAGATGTGATTATATTGCATAACCATGTAACAGCTTTCACATTGGCAACGTCCATACATATTTAATACAGAGTAATACTTTAGTAAAGAAAACAACATGTACAAATAACCCTAATAGCATTATTTTTTAAATAACGTCAAATATTAATGGTTTTGTCTTATTTTGGAGTAACTTCAGTTATTATATTTATGATTTATTATCAATATTTTGTGAGAAACATGTTGAATCGTGTGGAGTGACATTATCGCCAAAACTCTACACACACACAAATGTTTTTACTCGTGCCCAACGATTTGCGAGAAAAAAACAATTTCCTTCAATTACAAACTTTTTTTTCAAGTAAAAAAATTGATTTGCATGAAAAAAAATCTTGAATTAAAAACAAAA
>NC_084617.1:29258847-29336347 GCF_033978795.1 Nerophis ophidion
AAAAACAACACACACACAACCAAGCAAATACACTGAAATAGTGTTTTACGGTTTGTGCTTTGGTACCATATATTGAACGAATTCCATTTCGTGCTTTGAGCCGGAAATGTTACGGCGTGGTCACATTTCCCTGCGTGGATCGTTCTCCCAGGATGCAGACAGAAATTCCAGATTCAAGGTGTAGTTAAGAAGATAATTTATTTTTATAAATCGGTCAGGACACAAACAAATATAGAACAAGCGGATCGACAGCACTGGAAGCTATGGAATTTCCCTCCAGAAGGTCTTATCTTTGTCCATGTGATGTCAGGTGAAACAAAAATTGAGCTGTTCAGCTATAATACCCAGCAATATGTTTCGAAGAGAAAAGATGAGGCCTTTAATTCCAGGTACACCATCCATGCCGTCAAGCATGGTGGTGGTAGTATTATGCTCCGGGCCTGTTTTGCTGCCAATGTAACTTGTGCTTTACAGAGAGTAAAGGGGACAATGAAAAAGTAGGATTACCTAAAATCATCAGCCCGGAGGTTGGGTCCTGGGCGCAGTTGGGTGTTCCAACAGGACAACGACCCCAAACACACGTTGAAAGTGGTAAAGGAATGGCTAAATCAGGTTTTGAGGTTTTAGAATGGACTTCCCAAAGTCCTGACGTAAACGTGTGGACAATGCTGAAGAAACAAGTCCATGTCAGAAAACTAACACACTTAGCTGAACTGCACCAATTTTGTCAAGAGGAATGGTCAAAAATTCAAACAGAAGCTTACCAGAAGCTTGTGGATGGCTACCAAAAGCGCCTCATTGCTGTGAAACTCGCCAAGGGACATGTACTCAAATATTAACATTGATTTATGTATACTTTGCTGTATGTATACTTTTGACCCAGCAGATTTGCTCACATTTTCAGTAGACCCATAATAAATTCATAAAAGAAACAAACTTCATGAATGTTTTTTGTGACCAACAAGTATGTGCTCCAATCACTCTAACACAAAACAATAAGACTTGTAGAAATGATTGGAAACTCAAGACAGCCATGACATTATGTTCTTTACAAGTGTATGTAAACTTTTGATCGCGACTGTATATGGAAAAATGTCTTATAAAATGTCCTGGTGTGCGCTATAGTCTGGAAAACATGGTTGATTGCTATCACACTATTGTCTTTCTGAAATGTGATGTTTGGAATTTGTTAGAACGTCCATTGCAGACAATCATGACTGAAACGGAAAAACTTAGCGGAGCGAATCCTTTTTGCAGCTGTATTAGCATCCTGAGAGCGTCCTTGTCAGCATAAGGACGTTTGGCCCCGGCTCCCGGTTATGTCAGACCCTTGTGAAAAGGAGAACAGTGGCTTATGTGCGGAGCGGTGAGTCACCGTGTGACAGTCTAAATATACACATCCAGGTACTCTAAGGGAGCACTTACATCACCGCCAGAGTCGCTCCACGCCGAGGGAAAAAAAAGCCGCCGCAAACGAAGCTGTTCTTATCATTTCACAGTCTGCAGGGTCGGGTGATTATGAAACGCTGCAGGTGTTTGGAGATCTCATTGGAGATGTTTCATAACGAGATGGAAATGGAGATTTTTACCCCTCATTAGAGCGATACTACAGTCGTACTACGAGCATCACTGTGTGTGTGTTGCAGCTAAATCAATCTCATCTAGGTCATTTGGTGACAATTTGTGTGTGTGTGTGTGTGTGTGTGTGTGTGTGTGTGTGTGTGTGTGTGTGTGTGTGCGTGTGTGTGTGTGTGTGTGTGTGTGTGTGTGTGTGCGTGTGTGTGTGTGTCACTGTGAGACTATTGCTTTCAAAGAGGTGGACGATCAATGGATCAATGCTACACACCATGCAGGCGATTATTTCAATCAATCAATGTATTTTATTTCGGCAATCTTCACATAAAACAAAGAACAACAACAAGAAAAGAAAACAAACAAAAAAAAAAAAACACTCATTTGTGCAATGATTGAGCCGAAAGGGTGTAGGTTGAAGCAACGCTTATATAAACCTACCCCATCACAACAAGAACAAGGTTCAAAATATATAAAATCTAAAACATGCTTCACTTATATTACTTTTTTTTTTTTAAACAATATATAAGCAACATATATGTAGCACACGTCTCATATACACAGTTTAACATTTAAATCAAACATATACATTTGTACACTTATATATATATATACACACACATATATATATATATATATATATATATATATATATATATATATATATATATTATATATACACAATTCATTTAAATTCCATATAAAGTGGTAATATATACATTTTAATATAACCTATATGTATAATTATGAAATCATGAATTGTATTTATATACATATTATATATTATTGTCTTTCTAAAACAATGTTTGCTCTTCTTTCTTATATTTACTAATGATAAATGATTTAAAAAGCTTTTTAAACTGGTTTATGTTGGTGCTGTGTTTTATTTCATCCTTTAAACAGTTCCATATTTTAACCCCTGCTATTGTTATACTCATTCGTTTCTGCGTTGTTCTACAATATTGGATCTTAAAAAGTAGTTCTCCTCTTAAATTATAATTCCCTTCTCTTTGTAAAAATCTTCTCTGTAACCCTGTTGGAAGTAAATGTTTACTTGCTTTATAAATCATTTGGGCAGTCTTGAGTTGGATGAGATCTGGTCGTTTTAAATCAAATGTTTTTATAAATAATCCATTAGTGTGTTCTCGGTGTCCTGTGTTATGTATCAGTCTGATGGCCCTTTTTTGCATTATGAATAGTGGTTGGATGTTCGTCCTGTATGCATTTCCCCAAACTTCTAGACAGTAACTCAAATATGGTAAAACAAGTGTACAATAAAGAGTGTGTAATGTTTTTTGATTAAGAATGTGCCTTGTTTTACCCAGGACAGCAATACTTCTGGCCAACTTCCCTTTGATGTATGTAATGTGTGACTTCCAGCAGATCCTGTGGTCCAAGATCACACCCAAAAATTTGATTTTGTTTACTCTTTCTATACTAACATTGTCTATATACAATTTTACATCTATATCATTTCTCTTATTTCCAAATAACATAAAGTTAGTTTTATTTAGGTTTACTGATAATTTATTAGCATCAAACCATTTTTTTAGTTTATACATCTCCATGGTGACGGTCCTCAGGAGCTGCTGCAAGTCCACATCAGAACAGAGTACATTGGTGTCATCCGCAAATAACACATATTTAAGGTTTTCAGTTACTTTACAAATATCATTTATATACATGATGAACATCTTGGGCCCTAAGACTGACCCCTGTGGTACCCCACATTTAATATTTAACCAACATGATTTTTTTTTGTGATATCTGTACAAACTGCTTTCTATCAGATAAATAACTTTTTATCCATTCCAGAACAATACCCCTAAAACCATATTTTTCCATTTTTCTAATAAGAATACTATGGTCTACTGTATCAAAAGCCTTCTTAAGATCTAAGAATACTCCTATTGTATATCTATTTTTATCAATACTATCAGTTATTTCTTCAATTAAATCTGTTAATGCTTGTGCTGTTGATCGATTATTCCTGAAACCATACTGCCTATCTGTTAATAATTCAGTTTTTTCTACAAAGCCATCGAATCTATTTATAAATATTTTTTCTAATATTTTGGAGAACTGTGGTAGTATCTGTAGTTTGTGAATACGTGTCCGTCTCCCGCTTTGTGAATAGGAACAACTTTTGCAATTTTCATTAGTTGAGGAAATACTCCCATTTCAAATGAGAGGTTAAATAGATACGCTAATGGAGCACTAATTCCATCTATCACATACTTTAAAGTTTGCATGTCTATATCATCCACATCTTTGCTTGTTTTGTTCTTAAAACTTTTGACTATGTCCCTAATTTCTCTTTCTACTACTGGTTTTAAAAACATTGTTTTAGGGTTTGGGTTGATATAATCTGCTGCATCTATTTTTGTCCCTTCTACCTTTATCTCTTCTGCTAGTTTGGGTCCAATATTTATAAAATAATCATTAAATGTATTTACTATCACCTCCTTATCCTTAATCATGTTGTTATTTTCCATAAAGTATGGTGGGTATTGATTATCATCAGTTTTATTTCTAATAATACCATTTAATATTTTCCATACACCTCTTATATTATTCTTGTTATATTCCAGTTTAGTTATATAATAATCTTTTTTACACATTCTGATTATATTGATTAGTTTATTTTTATATTTTTTATATTTATTTTCATTTACTAAAGTTATATTTTTTATAAATTCCTTATATAAAATATTCTTTTTTTTACAGGCATTTTGGAGTCCTTTAGTCATCCACGGTTTAAACTCGCCGTAGTTTGACTTCCTTTTATAATTTACTACTGGACAATTTCCATCATATAGTATTTTAAATGTGTTTAAGAATTCTTCATAAGCTGTATTAACTTCTTTTTTATCATAAATAGTATTCCAATTTTGCTTTTGTAGTTCATTCTTGAATTTGTTGAGCGTTTTCTCTGTTATGATTATTTTATAGACAGTTTCACATTCATTCTTAATTTAAATTTTACTGGCACAGTTGTAGACCACAAAGACTGGGAGATGATCACTTATATCATTTATCAAGATTCCACATATTAGGTTGTCATCCATTATATTGGTAAGTATATTGTCAATTAGGGTGGCACTATGTGATGTGATTCTTGTTGGTTTATTTATCAAAGATATCAAACTCATACTGTGCATTGTGTCTATAAATTCAGCTGTTTCTCTATTGCTACTTGTATGTATTAAGTCAATGTTAAAGTCTCCACTAATAAATATTTCTTTGTTATTCAATTTATAAAATAATCCTTCCATAGCTTTGGTGAAGGTTTCTATTTTGGTTTCGCTGTAAACATCAAGAACCGGTCAAAGAAGTTCAATATGGATGATATTCCATATTCCATATTCCAAAACAGATGTTTGCCCCAGAGGTGCCCAAACTTTGTCAGCAGGCACACACCAACACACACACACACACACACACACACACACACACACACGCTTTGATTATACATATATATATACATATATATATATCCATATATATACATATATATATACATATACATATACATACATATATATACATATATATACACATATATATATACACATATATATATATATACACATATATATATACATACATATACATATATACACATATATATATACATATACATATATACACATATATATATACATACATATACATATATACACATATATATATACATATACATATATACACATATATATATATATATATATATATATATATATATATATATATACATATACATATATACACATATATACATATACATATATACACATATACACATATATACATATACATATATACACATATACACATATATACATATACATATATACACATATATATATACATATACATATATACACACATATATATATATATATATATATACATATACACACACATATATATATATATATATTAGGGCTGTGAATCTTTGGGTGTCCCAGGATTCGATTCAATATCGATTCTTGGGGTCACGATTCGATAATATATCGATTTTTTCGATTCGATTCGAGATTCAAAAATGATATTTTTCCGATTCAAAACGATTCTGTATTCATTCAATACATGGGATTTCAGCAGGATCTACCCCAGTCTGCTGACATGCTAGCAGAGTAGTAGATTTAAAAAAAAAAAGCTTTTATAATTGGAAAGGACAATGTTTTATCAACGGATTTCAATAATGTAAATTAGTTTTAACTATTAAACGAACCAAAAATATGACTTATTTTATCTTTGTGAAAACATTGGACACAGTGTGTTGTCAAGCTTATGAGATGCGATGCAAATGTAAGCCTCTGTGACAGTTTTTTTGTATTTTATAAATGTCTAATGATAATGTCAATGAGGAATTTTTAATCACTGCTATGCTGAAATTATAACTAATATTGATACTGTTGATGATAATATTCATTTTTGTTTCACTACATTTGGTTTGTTCTGTGTCGTGTTTGTGTCTCCTCTCAATTTCTCTGTTTATTGCAGTTCTGAGTGTTGCTGGGTCAGGTTTGGTTTTGGAATTGGAATGCATTGTTATGGCATTGCTGTGTAGTGGTGTGTTGGATTGATAAACATTTTTTTTTTTTTAATTAAACAAAAAAAAATATTTAAAAAATTAAAACAAAAACAAAAAATCAATTTAAAAAAAAATCAGAATCGATTCTGAATCGCACAACGTAAACGATTCGATTCGTATTCAAATCGTTTTTTTCCCACAGCCCTATATATATATATATATATATATATATATATATATATATATATATATATATAAATAAATATAAAATTCAGCAGTGAAGTTGGCATGTTGTGTAAATGGTAAATAAAAACAGAATACAATGATTTGCAAATCCTTTTCAACTTATATTCAATTGAATGGACGGCAAACACTTATTTGGAACATCCCACAGGTGAACAGGCTAATGGGGAACAGGTGGTTTCAGAAATGACAAATTTATGTTAATGGAGTTTCAATAGTTATACATTTTCACTTTTTGTTCATATGTTTTCTGAAATTATAAATTGTTTCACTTTTTGTTAATGTGTTCTAAAAAATTGTGTTTCGATTTTTGTTTACGTGGTTTCTAAAATTGTAAATTGTTTCACCTTTTTGTTAAAGTGTTTTCTGAAATTATAAATTGTTTCAACTTTTTTTAATGTGTTTTCTAAAATTGTAATTGGTTTTGCTTTTTGTTAACATGGTTTCTGAAATTGTAAATTGTTTCACTTTTTGTTAATTTGTTTTCTTAAATGGTAAATTGTTTCACCTTTTAGTTAATGTGTATTCTGAAATTTTAAATTGTATCACTTTTTGTTAATGTTTTTTTTGGAATTATAAATAGTTTTGCTTTTTGTTAATTTTTTTTTCTTAAATTGTCAATTGTTTTGCTTTTTGTTAACGTGTTTTCTGAAATTGTAAATTGCTTCACTTTTTGTTAACATGTTTTCTAAAATGTAAATTGTTTCACTTTTTGTTAACATGTTTTCTGAAATTGTAAATTGTATTGATTTTATTTAATGTGGCTTCTGAAACTATAAATTGTTTTGCTTTTTTAAACATGGTTCCTCAAATTGTAAATGATTTTGCTTTTTGTTGTTTTGTCTTTTGTTCATTCATTTTCTGTGATTGTAATTTATTCCATGAAATGTTTTGCACTTTCCCGCCACCGCAAGCTGTACCTAAGGAAAAGACCAGGGAGTGCATGCTGGAAAGTATACTTTGCAAACTTTCAAATTGCAAATCCACCCAATCCTCTGAAATCCTTTTGATCGAAGAAAAAGCAAAGCAGCAGCTGTGCTTTCCGTTGACGTCAGCACTCACTTAGACCGTCTGGGTCTTCTTTTCCATCATTGTTCTCCTTTTTGGAAACAGCGAGCAGTGATTTGAATTTGTCATGTAATGACCCACTTTTTTTTTTGTCTTTTAACAAAGTCAAGGGAGATTTTGAGTTTTATCCTTGCTCAAAAAATAATAATGAATCAAAATCAATATTGTCATGAATTAATGACTTATTAAAGACTCCAATGACTTTACATCCCCTTAGGATTTTTTGGGGGTGAGGGGGAATTTTGCATATTTTGTAGTTTTGCCATAAAAAAAACCCTGTGTTTTCTCTAACAAGAAGGGCATTAGAAAAAAATTCTCATTTTTTATCAACAAATAGACCTGAAGTTAATCTAGAGATTTAAGCATTGAAAAAAAAGAGACATTTTTTTTTTACATTTTTATGACTAAAAAATTTCAAGGGAGTCTTAAAGGTTGAAAAAAAATCAATATAATGTATTACATCCATCCATCCATCCATTTTCCTCCACTTATCCGAGGTTGGGTTGCGGGGGCAGCAGCCTAAGGAGAGAAGCCAAGACTTCCCTCTCCCCAGCCAGTTCGTCCAGCTCCTCCCAGGCGATCCTAAGGTGTCCCCAGGCCAGCTGAGAGACATAGTCTTCCCAACGCGTACTGTGTCCTTCCCGTGGCCTCCTACCGGTCAGCCGTGCCCTAAACACCTCGCTAGGCAGACGTTCGGGTGTCATCCTGACCAGATGCCCGAACCACCTCATCTGGCTCCTCTCGATGTGGAGGAGCAGCAGCTTTACTTTGAGCTCGAGATGACAGATCTCGGCTGCTTGTACCCGTGATCTTGTCCTTTTGGTCATAACCCAAAGCTCATGACCATAGGTGAGGATGGGAACGTAGATCGACCAGTAAATTGAGAGCTTTGCCCTCCGGCTCAGCTCCTTCTTCACCACAACAGATCGATACTGCATCCGCATTACCAAATACGCCGCACTGATCCGCTTGTGGATCTCACAATCTACTCTTTCCTCACCCGTAAACAAGACTCCGAGGTACTTGAACTCCTCCACATGGGGCAAGATCTCTTCCCCAACCCGGAAATGACACTCCACCCTTTTCCAGGCAAAACCATGGACTCAGACTCGGAGGTGCAGATTCTCATCCAAGTCGCTTCCCACTCGGCCACGAACCGTTCCCATGAGAGCTAAAGATCCTGGCCAGGTAAGCCATCAAGACCACATCATCTGCAAAAAGCAGAGACCTAATCCAGCAGCCACCAAACTGGATCCCCTCAACACCCTGATTGCGCCCAGAAATTATGTCCATGAAAATTATAAACCGAATTGGTGACAAAGGGTATCCCTGGTGGAGTCCAACCCTCACTGGAAACAGCTCGGACTTACTGCCAGCAATACAGACCAAGCTCTGACTGACACTGATCATACAGGGAGCGGACTGCCACAATCAGACAGTCCGATAACCCCTACTTTCTGAGCACTTCCCACAGGGCTTCCTGGGGGGCACAGTCAAATGCCTTCTCCATGTCCACAAGTCCACAAAGCACATGTAGACTGGTTGGGAAAACTGCCAAGCACCCTCAGGGACCTTGCTGAGAGTATAGAGCTGGTCCACCGTTCAACGACCAGGACGAAAACCACACTGTTTCTTCTGAACCCGAGGATCGACTATCTGTCCAGTACACCTGAATAGACCTTACCGGGAAGGCTGAGGAGTGTGATCCCACGATAGTTGGAACATACCCTCTAGTTCTCCTTCTTAGAGAGAGAAACCTGCCAATCCACAGGTACCGCCCCTGATGTCCACGCGATGTTGCAGACTCTTGTCAACGAAGACATCCCCACAGCATCCAGAGCCTTAAGGATCCAGGCGGATCTCATTCACCGCCTGGGCCTTGCCACCGAGGAGCTTTTGAACTACCTCGGCAATCCCAGCCCAGAAATAAGAAGGTCCACCACAGATTTTCCAGGAAGTGCTTCCTCATAGGAAGACATGTTGGTGGGATTGAGGAGGTCTTCAAAGTATTCCCTCCACTGAGCCACAATATCCTCAGTCGAGGTCAGCAGAACACCATCCTCACCATACACGGTGTTGACAGTGCACTGCTTCCCCTTCCTGAGGTGGCGGATGGTGGTCCTAAATCGCTTCGAGGCTGTCTGGAAGACGTTGGCCATGGCTCCTCCAAACTCTCCCTATGTCCGACTTTTTTGCCTCTGCGACCGGCGAAGCCGCACACCGCTTGGCCTGTCGGTACATGTCAGCTGCTTCTGGAGTCCTATGAGCCAAATGACCTTATACGACTCTTTCTTCAGCTTGACGACATCCCTCATTGCTGGTGTCCACCAGTGGGTTCTAGGATTACCACCACGACAGGCACTAATCACCTTGTGGCCACAGTTCCAATTGGCAAACCTCGACAATAGAGGCACGGAACATGGTCCACTCGGACTCAATATCTCGTGCGTCCCTCGGGAAATGTTAAAATTTCTTCCGCGGGTGAGATATGAAACTCTCTCTGACAGGAGACTTTGCTAGACATTACCAGCAGACCCTCACAATGCGTTTGGGCCTGCCAGGTCCATCAGGCAACCTCCCCCACCATCGGAGCCAACTCACCACCGCCCCTCTTTTCACCCCAGTGCCAAAACATGAGACCGCAAATCCGATTACATAACTACAAAGTCGATCATGGAACTGCGGCCTGGGGTGACCTGGTGCCAAGTGCACATATGGACACCCTTATTTTTGAACATGTTGTTTGTTATGAACAATTCGTGATGAGCACAAAAGTCCAATAACAAAACACCACTCGTGTTCAGATCTGGGCGACCATTCTTCCCAATCAGGCCTCTCCAGGTTTCACTGTCGTTGCCAACATGAGCGTTGAAGTCCCCCAGCAGAACAAGGGAATCACCCGGAGGAGCACTTTCCAGTACTCCCTCGAGTGTACCCAAAAAGGGTGGGTACTCTGAGCTGCTGTTTGGTGCGTAAGCACAAACAACAGTCAGGACCCACCCCCCCACCTGAAGACGGGGAGGGGGAGATGACTCGTCTACTGGGTTGAAGTCCAACGTGCAGGCTTTGAGACGGGGGCAACAAAAATAGTCACCCCAGCCTGCTGCCTCTCACTGCGTGCAACGCCAGAGTGAAGAGAGTCCATCCGCTCTCGAGAGGACTGGTTCCAGAGCCCTTGCTGTGCGTCGAAGTGAGTCCGACTATTTTTAGCCGGAACTTCCCACCTGGCACCCCAGCTCTGGCTGGTGCCCCCCCTCTCAGCGAGGTGACATTCCACGTCCCAAGAGCTAGCTTCTATAACTGAGGATCGGACTGCCAAGTGCCCTGCCTTCGGCTGCCGCCCAGCTCACTTTGCACCCAGCCCTTATGCCCCCTCCTCTGAGTGGTGAGCCCATTGGAGGGGGGACCCTGTCGCCTCTTCGGATTGTTTCCAGCCACCAGGCGCTTGCCATCGTGCCCAACCTCCGGGCTTGGCTCCATGGGGGAGCCACGGTAACAATATATTGTATTGGTTTGGACACCCCCGATTTAAAAAGATGCACACTGGGATATAAACAAAGTTTATTTGGGAGGACTTTGGCTAAAAAAAATTGTGAAATATATTTCCCACAAAACTTCATCTCTCTTTTAGCTAGCGAGCCAAAAGGCTAACTGTCCTATTGAGTAGTCAAAAATAACTTGTTGGTGACTGATTTAAAAGGAATGTTTGTAATCTTAACACCGACAAGGCGCTAACTTTCTAATGTGTTTTAAACATATCCGGTCGTATTACGACTCTAAGCACGTAATGACGCAACCACACCTGCATGTAACGCACGCGTTAGCCTCATGTGTCGTTAGCTATTGCTAACCATTTGGATGGCTAATGTTTGCTATAATTAGATGCAACGTTCCCTCTAAGGTGCACGCCTGCGCAATTGCGCACTGCTCACGTGTCCTCTGCGCACAGCAAATTAATGCCGTGCAGAAAAACAAAAACCCCATCTGAACTTTATACAAATTGAACACATTACAATTTATTCTGTATGATTTTGCAATGCAACTCTATGAGTGACAAGAGTGGCCCCGATGAATGAAACAATCTTTGGCAACACAGTTCAATTATCGTCTGACGAGACACTTTACGGACAGGAATTCCATCAATCACTTTACTGAGCAAAACTGTTTGTAACCACACCAAAAATATGAGTACAAAAAATGTTTATCAATAAAAACTGTTTTTTTCTGCCATACAAACCAGGCTTAAACCAACTTTGTCATCCGTCGTTTCAACAGAAGCCGCTCGCTCTTTCACCTGCACCAACACAAGCACTCATGGCACTTAGCCAGTGTTGCGTTTATGGCCACACAAAAAGTAGGACACCCCAACGCCACACAATGTGTAAATGCCAGGTTGTAACACTCTGACTCCTCAATCAGATGTGTGCTTATTGTACTGCCATTTATTAAGAATGTTAATCTAAGGATATTATTCATGAAATATTGTCACTAGATTTCATAAATGCTAATAAAAAGATGTATTTTACAGACATAAAGTTACAGGAACAAAATGTAATCCCTGAAAGGGGTAACGTTTCTTTTAAAGGCAGGACCCGCAGCAAGACATACAGTACTGGCACATAGTTCATGAAAAACATGTTTTTTTTGTTATTGTCATTGTAAGAGGGCAAAATCACTTGTATCAGAAAATTATTTTAATAAAACATTTAAATTGTTGATGTCGGGTTTGGGACAGGTGTGACGCTGGTGTGGCCACAGTGTGCACGTCTGATGTTGCTCACATGTGCTCCACTGAATGCTCAGTGCGTTTGCTCACACACATGAAAAATTAGAGGGGACATTGATTGAATGTATATTTCAACAAACAGCAACTACACCTCTGTCCTTCTTTGTAAGGTGTCTGTCATGACCAGGCCACGCCCCTCTCAGCTGACAACATGCCCATTACATGAGATTAGGCCCAAATTCTGAATCTGAAAAAAAAAACATATACAAACTCCGTTTCCATATGAGTTGGGAAATTGTGTTAGATGTAAATATAAACAGAATACAATGATTTGCAAATCCCTTTCAACCCATATTCAGTTGAATATGCTACAAAGACAACATATTTGATGTTCAAACTGATAAACATTTTTTTTTTGCAAATAATCATTAACTTTAGAATTTGATGCCAGCAACACGTGACAAAGAAGTTGGGAAAGGTGGCAATAAATATTGATAAAGTTGAGAAATTCTCATCAAACACTTATTTGGAACATCACACAAGTGTGCAGGCTAATTGGCAGAGGTGGGTATAGTAGCCAGAAATTGTACTCAAGTAAGAGTACTGTTACTTTAGAGATGTATTACTCAAGTAAAAGTAAGGTGTAGTCACCCAAATATTTACTGAAGTAAAAGTAAGGTGTAGTCACCCAAATATTTACTGAAGTAAAAGTAAGGTGTAGTCACCCAAATATTTACTTGAGTAAAAGTAAAAAGTATGTTGTGAAAAAACTACTCAAGTAATGAGTAACTGATGAGTAACCTGATTACGGCAACAAATAATGCACAAAAACATAAAAATAGCAATGAGCAAATTCAGAGCCAAGAATATCTCTTAAGCAATTAAAACAATAATATATATTAAATAATAGTACATTAAAATAAAAAAATTAAGGCACATTGAGCCACAATAACTTAACAGCACCATAGGCTCCGTAGGCATTGATTGATTGATTGAAACTATTATTAGTAGATTGCACAGTACAGTACATATTCCGTACAATTAACCACTAAATGGTAACACCCCAATAAGTTTTTCAACGTTTATCAATTACTTAATAAATGACCAATAAATGAGGTGATCTACCTCATATATACACATACATATCATATACATACACACACCTATCATATATACACACAAATATCATAAATATATATATATATATATATATATATAAAACTATATATGTACATAAATATATACACATTTATGTATACAGTATATATAATTTATATTTATTTGTTTTGCCGTTTTTGTTGACATGTTAAAGGTATTTTAATGAATATACATGCCTGTTTAACATATAGATTCCTATCTTTCATGAAGACAAGAATATAAGTTGGTGTATGACCTGATTCTGATGACTTGCATTGATTGGAATCAGACAGTATTGCTGATAACGTCCACGTTTTCAAATGGAGGAGAAAAAAAGTTCCTCTTTTCTGTCCAATACCACATGAAAGTTGGTTTTTTGGGGCATTTTATTTGTCCAGTTTCCATGTTCATTTTTTTACACTTTACAAGAAATACATTGGCGGCAAACTCCGTAGCTTGCTCGCTTGTTTGCGCTGGCTTTCGGAGACTCTTATTTTGTTAGCGCAGGCGCAATGGAGCGGCACTTTTATTGTGAAGACAGGAACTGTGCGATCAGTCTTTAGGCTTTTGACGGGAAGTACGGTTGAAATAAAAAGTGTCTTTTTTCCTTTACTCTTTTGATTGATTGATTGAAACTTTTATATTCCGTACAATTGACCACTAAATGGTAACACCCGAATAAGTTTTTCAACTTGTTTAAGTCGGGTCATGTGACCGCCTGGCTCTGTTTGATTGGTCCAACGTCACCGGTGACTGCATGTGATTGGTGAAACGCAGGCATGCGTAGATCCTACTTTGAAACTCTGTCATAAACCAAAACAAACATTAACAGACCGATAAACAAAAGTAGCGAGTAGCGAGCCGAATGTAGATAAATGGAACGGAGTAAAAGTAGCGTTTCTTCTCTATAAATAACTCAAGTAAAAGTAAAAGTATGTTGCATAAAAACTACTCGTAGAAGTACAATTTATCCCAAAAATTACTCAAGTAAATGTAACGGAGTAAATGTAGCGCGTTACTACCCACCTCTGCTAATTGGGAACAGTTGGGTGCCATGATTGGGTATAAAAGCAGCTTCCATGAAATGCTAAGTAATTCACAAACAAGGATGGGGCGAGGGTCACCAATTTGTAAGCAAATTGTTGAACAGTTTTAGAACAACATTTCTCAACGATCTATTGCAAGGAATTTAGGGATTTTACCATCTACGGTCCGTAAAATCATCAAAAGGTTCGGAGAATCTGGAGAAATCACTGCACGTAAGCAATGATATTACGGACCGTTGATCCCTCAGGCGGTACTGCATCAAAAACATACATCAGTGTGTAAAGGACATCACCACATGGGCTCAGGAACACTTCATAAAACCACTGTCAGTAACCACAGTTGGTTGTTACATCTGTAAGTGCAAGTTAAAACTATGCTATGCACAGCAAAACCCATTTATCAACCACACCCAGGAACGCCACTGGCTTGGCTGGGCCCGAGCTCACCTAAGATGGACTTATGCAAAGTGGAAAAGTGTTCTGTGGTCTGATGAGTCCACATTTCAAATTATATTTGCAAACAGAGGATGTGGTGTCCTCCGGAACAAAGAGGAAAATAACCATCCGGATTGTTATAGGCGCGAAGTTCAAAAGCCAGCATCTGTGATGGTATGGGGGTGCATTAGTGCCCAAGGCATGGGTAACTTACACATCTGTGAAGGCACCATTAATGCTGAAAGGTCCATACAGGTTTTGGAGCAACATATGTTGTCATCCAAGCAACGGTATCATGGACGCCCCTGCTTATTTCAGCAAGACAATGCCAAGTCACGTGTTAAAACAGCGTGGTTTCGAAGTCAAAGAGTGCGGGTACTTTCCTGGCCCACCTGCAGTCCAGACCTGTCTCCCATCGAAAATGTGTGCCGCATTATAAAGCGTAAAATAAGACAGCGGACTGAAGCTCTACATTAAACAAGAACGGGAAAGAATTCCACATTCAGAGCTTCAACAATTACTTTCCTTAGTTCCCGAACGTTTATTGAGTGTTGTTATAAGAAAAGGTGATGTAACACAGTGGTGAACATGCCCTTTCCCGACTACTTTGGCATGTGTTGCAGCCATGAAATTCTAAGTTAATAATTATTTCCCCCAAAAAATAAAGATAATGAGTTTGAACATCAAATATCTTGTCTTTGTAGCATATCAATTGAATATTGGTTGAAAAGTATTTGCAAATTGTATTCCGTTTATATTTACATCTAACACAATTTCCCAACTCATATACTGTTGTGTGTTACCATGAGTGTTGAGCGAATCTTTGGCCAGACCAAAGGGGGCAAGACAAGAAGGCAGTTTGTGGGCAAACAAGTGGTTGGGGAGTGGAGAGAAGCAACGAGGTCTGTGTCCAAGCAGGGGGTCGAGGATCGAGGGAGGCAGTCCAAAGTCAAAAAGGTAGTTGAGGCACACTTCTCGATCACGAGAGAAGACACAAGGGACATACGACACCGGAGCTGGGAAGACACAGAGAGAGATCAAGTACGCGGGAGGGAAGCCAGGGATGGGAAGCTTACGACGGGAAGTTGATTGCATTCCGGCCTTGGATCTTCGGATCCGCTGGCCTTTATGCTCCCTGTCCTCATTAGTCTCAGGTGCGGTGATTACAGATCACTTGCAGCCGAGCAGGGGCGTGGCCGTGATGCGGGCAGAGCAAGCAGAGGCGCGTCCCGCCGTGACATTCCTAGCGTACAACCCTACATTACATACATACTTACAGTGTGCATATATTATTGATGGAAGTTTTCGGATGTTTTTATTTTTGAGCGTTTTATAGGATGCATATTTTGCTGACTTTTGCTAGTGTTTAATTATGATTTAGAATGCATTAAAAAAAGAAAGATGCGTGTTTTTTTCTGCCCAAAAAATGTTGATTCAACTTTAAAAGTGTAAAATCTAATAAAAATCAGATTTCAATCAATCTTTTTTTTCAAAAATATTGACAGAGAACAAAATGTGAAAGTCTCTCTCTCTCTCTCTCTCTCTCTCTCTCTCTCTCTCTCTCTCTCACCGAGTAAAAGTGTAAAATATAATAATCAAATTTGAATGAATAATTTTTTTTAATTGACCGTGACGAATAACGTAAATTGTGAAAGTCTCTCTCTCTCCGAGTAAATGTGTAAAATCTAATAATAATCAGATTTGAATGAATCTTTGTTTAAAAAAAATTGACAAAGAAGAATAACAAAATGTGAAAGTCTCTCTCTCTCTCTCTCTCTCTCTGTCTCTCTCTCTCTCTCTCTCGCTCTCTCTCTCTCTCTCTCTCTCTCTCTCTCTCTCTCTCTCTCTCTGTCTCCCCCCGCTCGTGCACGCGCAGGACGCCGAAAGAGGAAGCAGTGTTTCTCGCAGCCTCTCAGCAGCTTCCTCGCTCCTCACCCACGCGCGACCATACCACGAACACTCGTCCGAAACCCCAGCAAGCGCGGACTTTTCGAGCCCACCTGTGACCGTCCTCTCTCTCTTTCCTTATATCGGTTTTATTTGTTTGTTTGTTATTTTTGGCGCCAACTTGGCAGTGGGAAGTTGAGGCGCAGGTGTGGCGAGCATGGCTGACTGCGCGGCGAGCAACAGTGACGGCGAGGATGGCCCCCGGGAGCCCATGCGGGGCTTCGCCCGCCAAGGGGCCCTCCGGCAGAAGAATGTCCACGAGGTGAAGGACCACAAGTTTACGGCGCGCTTCTTCAAGCAGCCCACCTTCTGCAGCCACTGCACAGACTTCATCTGGTGAGTTCATGTTTCCACGCTATCGTGTTTTAAGTTTTTTTCATTTTTTTTTACCACTTTTCCTCGAATAAACACTCATTATGTGCACCTGTTCATGCAGGTGCGTGGGCGGCACCCTGCCAAATATTTACAAAACAAACATCTAATAAGTCCTAAATATTTATTCATCACGATATTATGCTGCAACCTCCTGTGATAATACATAATATGATTAGATTATAATCGATTATTTAAATAGTTATACTTATGTTTTTTTTTATTGTATATTGTTATTTGGCCGGCTGACGTTTGCTATCAATCGGTCGCACCGAGGCCACGCCCCTCTAAATTGATGACACGCCCCTAGAGTGAGATCAGGTGCCCGAATTCTGAATCTGAAAAGAAAAAAAAAAACATTTAAAATATAAAAATTGAGCTCAAATATCGAAATATATGAGAGTAAAAATGTTTAAATAATGACAAGAATTGTATTCAACCTGGGGAAAAAATACATGAAAATATAATTTTTCAGTTTGAAATGCCTTTTAGGCCTAATTTAGCACCATATAAATAGTCATCTTTTTTTCTAATCTTATCATTCATAATCCTTATGTAAGACAAGAACACGATTTTAAAAAATGTTTTAATATATATATTTTTTAATGCATTCTAAGTCGTAAAATATGGCAAGTACGAGGTGGCTAACAACGAAGCTAATTTAGGGAGTACTCTATTAAAACCATAATGCCGAATAAAAAAAAAACCCTCATTATACTTCACCCTTGCTCCTGATGGGTGCTGGTTGGCGCCTTGCATGGCAGCTCCCTCCATCAGTGTGTGAATGTGTGTGTGAATGGGTAAATGTGGAAGTAGTGTCAAAGCGCTTTGAGTACCTTGAAGGTAGAAAAGCGCTATACAAGTACAACCCATGTATTTATTTATTTATATATCTTATTATAAGCGCTAATGCAGAGGGGCTACTTTTAGCAACGCTGTAATCAATTATTTCTCAGTCGACAACACGCTCCTAACGCAAGATTAGGTGCCCGAATTCTGAATCTGAAAAGAAAAAAAACATAAAAATTTTAATTTGAGATCCAATATTAAAATATATGGCAGTAAAAAATGAAAAAATTGACAAGAATTACCAGAATGAATTATAATTGTATTCAACCTGAGGAAAAAAATTTGTCAAAATATAATTTTTTAGTTTGAAATTACAAAACGTTTGGGCCTAATTTAGCACCGTACAAATTATTATAAGAGCTAACGTAGAAGGACTACATTTGGCGGCGCTATAATATATAATTTGGCATATAAATGATAATATTCCATTAGCAAGTATTAGCAATATTGTTATTATAAGTGCTAACGCAGAAGGACTACTTTTAGCGGCGCTATAATATATTAATTGGCGTATAAATGATAATATTCCATTAGCATGTATTAGCAATGTTGTTATTATAGGTGATAATGCAGCAGGACTACTTTTAGCCGCACTATAATATATCATTAGGCGTATAAATGATAATATTCCATTATCACCTATTAGCGATATTCTTATTACAAGCGCTAACGCCAGACTACTTTTAGCGGCGCTATTATATATCGTTTGGCGTATAAATGATAACATTCCAAAACGGGCTCCTAATTTAGCTGCTGACAAGAAATTTTAGTAATCAAAACTAGATGGAGCCCACTGTCCTAATTATTTCCCTGTTGGTCTTTGTTACATACAAGATTTTGATGAAAAATAAGTAAACATTAGCATAAAACATATTTTCCGGACAATAGAGGGCAAGGTTGCACCCACTAAATCTGAGAAGAAAATTGTATTGTCCAAATATTAGCCGCACTGGACTATAAGTCGCAGATACGTACGTTGTGAAATGAGTTATTTACACATAAATATTTCGTAAATGTTTATTTACAAACCCTGTTTTTATAAGAGTTGGGAAATTGTGTTAGATGTAAATATAAATGGAATACAATTATTTGCAAATCATTTTCAACCCATATTAAGTTGAATATGCTACAAAAACAACATATTTGATGTTCAAACTGTTAAACATTTATTTTTTTTTTTTGCAAAAAATCATTAACTTTAGAATTTGATGCCCACAACATGTGACAAAAAAGTTGGGAAAGGTGGCAATAAATACTGATAAAGATGAGGAATGCTTGTCAAACACTTAGTTGGAACATCCCACAGGTGTGCAGGCTAATTGGGAACAGGTGGGTGCCATGATTGGGTGTTAAAACAGCTTCACAAAAAATTCTCAGTCTTTCACAAGAAAGGATGGGGCGAGGTACACCCCTTTGTCCACAACTGCATGAGCAAATAGTCAAACAGTTTAAGAACAACGTTTCTCAAAGTGCAATTGCAAGAAATTTAGGGATTTCAACATCTACGGTCCATAATATCATCAAAAGGTTCAGAGAATCTGGAGAAATCACTCCACGTATGCGGCATGGCCAGAAACCAACATAGAATGACCGCGACCTTTGATCCCTCAGACGAGTTTGTATCAAAAACCGACGTCAATCTCTAAAGGATATCACCACATGGGCTCAGGAACACTTCAGAAAACCAACATATACTGCCATTCAAGCAACATTATCATGGACGCCCCTGCTTGTTTCAGCAAGACAATGCCACACCACGTGTTACAACAGCGTGGCTTCATAGTAAAAGAGTGCGGGTACTAGACTGGCCTGCATGTAGTCCAGACCTGTCTCCCATTGAAAAATTTGAAGCCTAAAATACGACAACAGAGACCCCGGACTGTTGAACAACTTAAGCTGTACATCAAGCAAGATAGGGAAAGAATTCCACCTGAAAAGCTTAAAAAATGTGTCATTTATTGAGTGTTGTTAAAAGAAAAGGTGATATAACACAGTGGTGAACATGCCCTTTCCCAACTACATTGGCATGTGTTGCAGCCATGAAATTCTAAGTTAAATATTATTTGCAAAAATTGCACAATTTCCCAACTCATATGGAAATGGGGTTTGTACATACCTTAATTGTTTCCAGACGGTCTCGGTAACACGGTAGTAAAACGGCTGATCAAACACAACACAAGTCATCGTCATGGACCCACTAGCTGCGCAAGCTAGCTCTCCAATCAGCTAAACAAACGGTGACATTTTGGTGAATATACAAGACTGAAATAATACCAATGCAGACACTTGTAAAACGTGTTAGCATATTAGCGTGTTAGCTTCATTACATTAAGATAGCACATACAAATATGCATGCAAACACTCCTACACACATCACACATGGGACGCTTTAGTACGTAAGAATTTTTTTAGTTATATTATCAAACTTATAAACATTGCTTGGAGTAATGAATGAAGAATCCCTACGAGTAGAACGCTATGGACGGCTATAAGACTGAACAGCAGTCCGGTTGAAAAAAAACAAAACACTTCTGATAAATGGAAGGACACTGCAACACCTGCAGTGAGCAAATTCTTCCAAAAGATGGTGCTACAGCACAAATAATAAAACAGTGTCAGTGTTTTTGCTTATTTAAAAAAAAAATATATATATATTTTTTAAATTGTTGCTGTCCGTGAAGAAAAATCCATAAATTAGCTGCACCGATTTACAAGTCGCAGATTCCAAAGCGTAGGAAAGAAGTAGCGGAATTTAAGGTACTGTTGGCATCTTATTGAAATCCTTTGATTTTTGCCCTTAATCTGCTCTTGTGTCCACAGACTTATATCTTGAGTTTGCAAACAATAACAAAAACAAGGCAATATTTTTTGGTAGTAAAAACTTATCACTGTAGTATCAGCCATATACTGATACTGTACTCGGTATCGTTACTGTCAATGTTTGTATGGATCCTTCCACCCCTGTTTAAATTCAACAGCTCTAGCTTAGCAGTTAGGATGTCTTCCTATAGTGTGTAACGTACATGGATATTTACAGAATTCGGTACTTTTTTGGCACAGATCCAAACACGCCAATCCCGATTCATGTAAAATCCAACAGGGCAATGTTACGGTACCTTGGTCACGGTTGCCGACAGCCGGTGTTCCGGGTCTTCACACTTTGGCACTTTACGATCACTCCAGCAGCACTGAGAGTGGAGTCTGTCAAAAGACTTTGAGGCAATGTTGCAATTTTCAGTGCAAAGAAAGAAATTGACTCCAAAAACACTCCAACGTAAGTTTCCAAAAATGCGCTAGCTTGATGCTAATATACATTGGCTTTGCTATTGACGTGGGACTGATTAGCATCATCAATTTTGCATGTCGCAACACTAAATTGGCCCTAGTGTGTGAATGTGAGTGTGAAGTTGTCTGTCTATCTGTGTTGGCCCTGTGATGAGGTGGCGACTTGTCCAGGGTGTACCCTGCCTTCCGCCCGATTGTAGTGAGATAGGCACCAGCGCCCCCTGGGGCCCCAAAGGGAATAAGCGGTAGAAATAGATGGATGGATTTTACATGGCGATTTCAACACCTCCAAATTTGTTAATGAAAACAAGATGCACGTTGCAATCCAACAGCTGATGCTTAATAAGTACAATACTAACAGTATTAACTCTTCTTAGGGCGCAACAAAAATAAAAAAACACAATAAACTATACATTACTGCCATCTAACAACTGTTTTTGTAACTTAATGTCATACTTGCAAATGAGACTCAGATGATTAGAAATAAGATACAACAACTGGACAGCTAATTTTTAAACGTTACAATATATTTTTTTAATAAAAACAAAACAAAAACAACAATATTTAGTAACATACACAAAAGCACCAAAAATTAGTACAGGTATGGTTTCCCTTGTAGCAGGAATTGGTACCGTATCAGTTCAAATGTGAACGGGACTCTATTGATGAGCGTGTTTAGCTAGTCCTCGTCCTCCAGTGTTCAGAACCAGAAATTTTTAATTAATCCTTGGGGAGAAATGTGTTTGTTACTGTCGCTCTTCATGAAATACTTTATTAAAGAAATACACGTAGAGATACTAAAATAAGCAACAAAATAAAATAAGCCATACATTTAACAACAAGTCGGACTACTGTGATGACATATGTACCACCAGTAAGAAATGTCTCTTATTGAGACTTGTAGTTTATTTGGTGAGGATGAGTGACTTAGAAGCAGCTTCGCACTGTGGAGGGATGTTAGCCGCTAGCAGCTAAACAACATGCACGTTCACGATATAACGATTGTGTTAAAAGCTCCATCGTCAACCGAATTGATATCACTTATGTCGTCTATTTTGCGCAACCCTACCTTCTGACCATTTCTCCATCCCCTCAATCAGCAAGATGTCCTCGGCCCTCCTGGACTGCTCTTATTATTAATGTCATGCAGGTCTGTATCGAGGTTGTCCTCATTTGCAGCCTTTATTTTTAGCTTTGTTTTGTGTTATTCCCCAAAATGCAATCATGAAAGCCTCCTGATTACGGCTTTTTAATTTGGTCATGGATAAATGACTTGACCCTGAAAGCATCTCTATGTGTGAATGTATGTATGTATATGCAAAACCCATAACCAGTAAAGTTGGCACGTTGTGTAAATGGTAAATAAAAACAGAATACAATAATTTGCAAATCCTTTTCAACTTATATTCAATTTAATAGACTGCAAAGATAAGATATTTAATGTTCACACTGAAAAACTTTGTTTTATTTTTGCAAATATTAGCTCATTTGGAATTTGATGCCTGCAACATGTTTCAAAAAAGCTGTGACAAGTTGCACAAAACACTGAGAAAGTCGAGAAATGCTCATCAAACACATATTTGGAACATCCCACAGGTGAACAGGCTAATTGGCAACAGGTGAGTGCCATGATAGGGTATGAAAGCAGCTTCCATGAAATGCTCAGTCATTCACAAGCAAGGATGGGGCGAGGGTAACCATTTTGTGAACAAATGCATAAACAAATTGTCCAACAGTTTAAGAACAACATTTCTCAACGACTTATTGCAAGGAATTTAAGGATTTCACCATCTATGGTCAGTAATATCATCAAAAGGCTCAGAGAATCTGTAGAAATCACTGTACGTAAGCAGTTATACGACAGACATTCGATTCCTCAGGCGGTACTGCATCAAAAAGCAACATCAATGTGTAAAGGATATCACCACATGGGCTCAGGAACAGTTCAGAAAACCACTGTCAGTAACTACAGTTGGTTGCTACATTCTTTTATTTCGGTTAATTCTAAAACATCTAGGAATTTCAGTGAGGGTTTAAGTACTTTTTGAACACATTTAACAATATGGCGGTTATGATAGCGGTGCTAATTTTGGTAACAATAACCGTAATGTAAAATTTTCATCTCGTTACATCCCTAACCCTAACACTTGGACAATCACTCCAGCAGCACTGAGAGCTAACTCGGCCAAACCACCTCTTGGTAATGTTGCAATTTTCAATGCCAACAAAGCAATTGGCTAGGAAATGTAACAAGATATAATAACTGGACAGAAGTTATCATAATCACCTAATTTTTATATGTTGCAATAAAACAAAAAATTAGATTGTATTACTTAAAACAGTATTTGTTAACACACTTAAAAGTACAAAAATTGGTTTTGGTATCGATTCCCAGGTACTGGGAAATTGTACAGTATCGTTTCAAATGTGAACGGTGACTATTTCTATAAACTACAAACCAATATTTGAAATGACAAAATTTTATTTATTAAAACAAATAAAACACTACAACTAAAAGACTATAAGTGAAGCATAAAAGACACAAACCATGCAAAATATTGCCATTTATAACTGTGTTGATTTATTTCATTTATTTTTTAGTACTTTTTGAACACATTCACCAATATTGCGATTATGATAGTGATGCTAATTTTGGTCATTGGTAACGTATCAGTTCAAATGTGAACCTATTCCAATACAAACCAAACCGATATTTTAAATACCGTATTTTTCAGACTATGAGGCGCACTTAAAATCCTTTCATTTTCTCAAAACTCGACAGTGCGCCTTATAACCCGGTGCGCCTAATGTAAGGAATAATTTTGGTAGTGCTTACCAACCTCGAAGCAATTTTTTTGGTACATGGTTTAATAAGAGTGACCAGTACATGGTAGTCACACATAAGAGATACGTGTAGACTGCAACATGACGGCAGTAAACAAAACCAAAACTTTAAATGTTCCATTGAAAATAAAAAGCATTACACACGGCACTCGAAAATATGTCAAAGTGTTTTAGTATAACTTTGAAGCCGCACCGCTTGATGGATTGTCGGCCCACTACGTCTACCATAGTCAGAGATACAAGTACTATTATGGTGTGTGTATAAGGACCACAAAATGGCACCCACTAGCAGACATATTATCTGGCGTTTTGTTTCAAAATATTATGCAAAAGCAACTTTTCTTACCTTCTGGTACCTGCTGATGTGTATTTGACATCTGCATAAGTCCTGAAAATGTGCGCACATTCGCCACTGTAGTTCATGCTGACACTGTAGTCCAGGGGTCTCAAACTCAATTTACCTGGGGGCCACTGGATGCAGAAACTGGGTGAGGATGGGCCGCAAGAAAAGATTTCTTAAAAAATCTAACATGCACTTTTTAATGAATTCACCTTCTATGAATAGCTTTTCCGCCCTAGCAACATACTTGCCAACCCTCACGATTTTTCCGGGAGACTCCTGAATTTCTGTGCACCTCCCGACAATCTACCGTTGCAACTATTCTCACGAATTTGTCCGAATTTTCACCCGGCCGACATTATCAAGGGCTGCCGTAACTGCACTGCCTTTAACGTCCTCTACAACAGTGGTTCTCAAACATTTTTCAGTGTGAACTGTGAACAATTTTTTTATTCAAGTACCCCCTAATCAGAGCAAAGCATATTTGTTTGGACAAAAGAGATAAAGAAGTAAAATCCAGCACTATGTCGTCAGTTTCTCATTTAAATTGTGTAACAGTGCAACACATTGCTCATTTGGTCTTTCTTGAACTATTTAAAAAAAAAAAAAAAAGGTACAAAAATAACTAAAAAACGTGTTGAAAAATAAACAAGTGATTCAATTATAAATAAAGATTTCTACACATAGAAGTAATCATCAACTTAAAGTGCCCTCTTTGGAGATTGTAATAGAGATCCATCTGGATTTATCAGCTTAATTCTAAACATTTCTTCACAAAAAAATAAATCTTTAACATCAATATTTATGGAACATGTCCATAAAAAGTCAAGTTGTCAACACTGAATGTTGGATTGTTGTATTATTTTTTCACAGTTCATGGACTTACATTCATATTTCATTGAAGTATTATTCAATAAACATATGTATAAAGGATTTATGAATTGCTGCTATTTTTTTCTAAATCTCACCTGTCCCTTTGCATACTTTCAAGTACCTTCAGGGGTTCGCGCACCCCCCAATAGAGAACTACTGCTCCACTACATGTCATCACGCATGCTTTAACAACACACAATCAATGTGCCGGCTCTGTAACATGTTGTATGAGACTTGTGTAAAACAACATTAGTGGCTGAAAGACGTACTTGTTCAACAGCCATACAGTTCACACTGAGGGTGGCCGTATAAACAACTTTGACACTGTTACAAATATGCGCCACACTATGAACCCACACCAAACAAGAATGACAAACCCTTTTTGGGAGAATTTCCATACCTAACACAACTTAAACACAAGAGAACAAATACCCAGAACACCTTGCAGCACTAAGTGTCCCGGGCTACAATATACAACACCTCAACCGACGCAAGTAGGGAGGATGGGGGGTTGGTGGTAGCGGGGGTGTGTATATTGTAGCCCGGAAGACTCAGAGCTGCATGGGATTATGGGTAATTGTCCTGCTGTGTTTATGTTGTGTTACGATGCGGATGTTCTCCCAAAATGTGTTTGTCATTCTTGTTTGGTGTGGGTTCACAGTCTGGCACATATTTGTAACTGTGTTAAAGTTTTTTTTGCGACCATCCTTAGTGTGACGTGTGTAGCTGTTGATCAAATATATTTTGCAACACCACACGTGCGTTTTCCATGGCCAGATGCAACATACAACTGGGCTTGCACGCTGTCAGTTCAGGATGTAGAGGGCGCCAAAGGCAGTACCATTATGGCACTCCCTGAATATTGTTGACCTGGTAAATATTGACAGGGGTTTCGATAGAATTGGTGCCCTAAAATTCAGGGGTCTCCCGGGAAAATTGGGGACATTGGCAAGGATGACGCTGTCAAGCGCCCTTCATACTAAACTCGCGGGCCACGCCAACATTAAATTGTCACATCGAAGTGCGGGCTGCATTATAACGTCTTGCGGGCCGCAAATGGCACGCAGGCCGCATGTTTTAGACCCCTGCCATAGTCCATAAGCTTTTTATTTTTCTCTATCTTCTTGTTATGGGACATTCATCATCCACTGTTGCCATTTCTAATTTAAAGTAGTCTAAAGTTATTACTTATATCTGTCAGTTAACTCGCCATGAAAGCACTAAAACATACTGGTGTAGTGAATTTAATTATTCACCCAAGGAACTTAAGTTATTAGAGAGTTCCGGTCGGGCGTTTTTTCACGGGACACATTTCCAGTGTTATTGTACTATTGAGCCACGGCTGAGGAGATGCTGCTCCGTTATTGATTGAAGTAAAGTCTGAATGTCATTAAAACAGTTAGCTCCATCTTTTGACACTTCTTCCACTCCCGTTGTTGCACGCCACACCGCTACAACTAAAATGGCGGGGAGAAGACGCTGCCGAAGGGGAGCCACGTAAAAGGGACCGCCCACAAAACGGCGCTTCCGGAAGCGACTGTCAGAAAGTGGCTTTAAGATGATCTGTAAACCACATCTATGTAACATTTTGACCAAAGAACCACCATTACATGTTATGTAGACCACAAGGAAGTCTACATGACCTATTTAATGCGCCTAATAATCCGGTGCACCTTTTGTATGAAAATAGACCTGAATAGATCTGCTTATCGGCAGTGTGCCTTATAATCCGGTGCTGTAGGGAAATATCCGGTAGTACATGATTAACAACTAAAACAGTTAGGACTAAAGACTATCAGTGAAGCATAAGAAACATGAAACATGCAAAATAGTGGCCTTTCAACCTCTTTATTTGTTGTTGTTATTAAAAAACTAGCCAAAATATTTAATGTTTAAGTACTATTTGAGCACATTCACCAATATTACGATAACCGTGGTATGAAATTTTGACATGGTTACATTCTCAGACCCTAAAGACGTGGTTTTGATGCTTTGTCGTCCAATTGATGCGTGACATCCTGCATATGCTAACCCGCAGCATTGTTTGCTGTAAACGTTAGCCGAGGCCTGACTGTCCGACTCCGAAGTGTGAAGGCACCCACAGGACTCTGTGTGTGTTTGGTCCAACCTGTCTCTTTGTGTGTGTGCTCTCTCCACAGGGGCTTCGGCAAGCAGGGATTCCAGTGTCAAGGTAGGAGGACATGTTCTCACCTTGGTCCTTTTAGCACATTTCTGCCTTGAAACGCCTCAAACTAAAGATGCGTGTGTGGAATTGGTATGCTGGCGGAAGCCGGAGTCTAGAAGTGGAGGCGGGACTTGTCGATTGAGTCATTGTGTAGGTGTCGTTTAATTATGCATGAACATATACAGTATATTATTAGTTTTATCATCAAACAACTGCTGGTTCTCACTGTGCTTCCATCCTGGACGCACTTCTATCCCTGATAGTAGTGTAGGAATGCCCAATTTTTTTTTAACCAGTACCAAGGTTTCCCCGAAACTCCCAAGATACCTGTGGCTGAGGGGGCGTGGTCACCATAACGCCATTGAGTAATTTGCATAATTTGTTATGATGATATGAAATTCTTTAAAAATATTTAAAAATGTACTCCGTATTTTTCGGAGTATAAGTCAATCCGGAATATAAGTCGCACCTGCCGTAAATGCATAATAAAGAAGGAAAAAAAACATATAAGTCCCATTTTTGGGGAAAATTTATTTGATAAACCCAACACCAAGAAAAGACATTTGAAAGGCAATTTAAAAGAAATAAAGAATAGTGAACAACAGGCTGAATAAGTGTACGTTATATGATGCATAAATAACCAACTGAGAAGGTGCCTGGTATGTTAACGTAACATATTATGGTAAGAGTCATTCAAATAATTATAACATAAAGAACATGCTACACGTTTACCAAACAATCTGTCACTCCTAATCGATAAATCCCATGAAATCTTGTACGTCTAGTCTCTTACGCGAATGAGCTAAATAATATTATTTGATATTTTACGGTAATGTGTTAACAATTTCACACATAGGTCGCTCCTGAGTATAAGTCGCACCCCTGGCCAAACTATGAAAAAAAACTGCGACTTATAGTCCTAAAAATACGGTACATGCATTTAAAACCAATCTGTTATTATTAATTAGTTTGAAATTAGTTTTATCATTTAGCCACATTTTCAATTGTTGCTGCTTTTTGTACAATTAGACTTAGACTTAGACTTCCTTTTATTGTCATTCAATAGGCATTAGCCAAAAAGCTCTCTCCCGGTTGCAGTTAGTCCAGAACGCGGCAGCACGACTTTTAACAGGGGCCAGGTAACGCGAGCATATAACCCCAATTTATGGGAGTTTGCACTGGCTTCCTGTTCATTTTAGAATTGATTTTGAAACCTTGTTGTTTGCTTTTAGATAGAATAGAATAGAATAGAAAGTACTTTATTGATCCCTGGGGGAAATTCAGCACCACAGTTCGCTCACAAAGACAATCATAACACTAAATAATATATGACAATATATTCTACATACATTCTACATTTAAGTGCAGTCAAGAAGGACATATCTCCCATCCAAAGGCAAAACCTAGTAACTCACTTCTAGCTGATTTTGAGAAAACAAAGGAAAACCAATCTATCTTTATGCTGTCTTACAAAGATCTACAAAGTCATCAAACGTATAGATGTTTTCTTGAGCTTTCATTTTCTTGCCGATTGAGCCATGGATTGAATCTGCTCTCATGAACGTGTGCCCTTTCTCCAGATATTTTATCACAATCTCGGGTGGGCCCCATTCTGCGTTTGCACATTGGGCAAGAGCCGTGTACAGCGTCCAGTTTTTCTTTTGACCTCCACAGTTATCTGCCCAAAAGAGTATGCAAGGGGAAGAATCAAGAACAATAAATTTAATGTAACGTCCTGAGCCAATCTTCCAAATATCCCCTCGTGCCATAATATCACATAATCAGGTTGACCGTCGGCCCCCATTCGTGCAAATGTCTCATTAAAGACAATAAGGTGACTGACAAAGAAGCGATTGGTCACTTGAGATACTAGGTTTTTCTGTTGTATCTAGGCGGTATGTGGTAGTTGCTAGGTCCTGCCATGCGCGTAATAGCTTACTTACGGAACAAATTACAATATTGCATACACTAATGTAAAGCATATCACCTAGGAACTCCAAAATTATTATCAGCTCAGTTTTGACCAAAATTGAGTTACTGGGTTTTGCCTTTGGACGGGAGATATGCATTATACAGTCTGATGGCCTCCTGTGTCGTTCCGTGTTGCTTTTGGGGAGTCTGAGCCTTCCACTGAATGTGCTCATTCTCTCCCCAAGGTCCGAGTGTAGTTTAAAGCTTTACATGGACTGGCAGCTCATTATACCTCGGACCTCATCCAAAATTACACTCCTGCGCGCGCTCTGAGGTCCGAGAGCCAGCTCCAGCTCGTGGTGCCCAAGACGAGACCTAAAACAAGGGGAGACATGGCCTTCTCTGTCGTCGCCCCTAAGCCCTGGAACACTCTGCTCCTCCATGTTCAAACTGCTCCTCACAGTGGAGTGTTTTAGGTCTCGTCTTAAGACCCACTTTTATTCTTTGGCTTTTAACACTACGTGAGTCGTGTGGTCCTCTGTGTTTTTAAAATGTTGATTTCTATTCTTTGTTTTAATTGGTTTTACCTTTTAGAATCCTTTTTAATCATATTTTTTTTATATTTTTATATTGGTTTTATATTTATTTATTGTTTGTTTTTATTCAGTCATTGGTGGAGCTATGGAGAATATTTGAATATTGTTTTTAATATTGTTGTTCAGCACTTTGGAAACATCTATGTTGTTTTAATGTGCTATACAAATAAAGTGGATTGGATTGGATTGGATTCAAATTTGAACTTTACAATACAGACAAGAACGAAACTTTGTTGCATTAGCTCGTTGTAGTGCAGGATAAAATAGCAATAAGGTGCAGATATAAATTAATAGATTACTGTACAGATAAATATATTGCACTTTTTCATATGCATCCACGTTTGTGGATGTAAGTTATATTGTCTTTATATTCCTGTGAGTTAATCCATTTTGGGGGGGAATTGAGGGGATTATTATGATGCGTTCAAGAGTCTTATGGCCTGAGGGAAGAAGCTGTCGCAGAACTTGGAAGTTCTGCTACAGAGGCTGCGGAACCTCTCTCTAGAGTCCAGCAGTGAAAACGGTCCTTGGTGGGGTTGGGAGGAGTCAATGTATTTTGTACAATGTACTTTGTTGAGATTTTTTTCAAGTATGTTTTTTATTTAAAACAACCAAAAACAGTCCAGCATCTTCTTCTGCTGTTATTATAGAACATACCTGGGCAAATTAAGGCCCTGGGGCCAAAGGCGGCCCGTTAGGCTTTTCAATCTGATTCAACGGTTTGAATCTGTGCTTTTGCAAGATATACTAGTTACTATGGTAATCTAATTAATTACAACGGTAATGTAAGTCACAGCTGCTCAGACGAGTCACCAAGCAGCCTGAAATGCAGGTGTCAGGGACGGACGCGGAAGGACATTTTTACAAGTTCTGAAGCTTAGTGATATATCAGATGTATCAGATTGTAGGTGTTTTTTATTTACCCTTTGCATTCATATTTCGCTGTGTTTGTTACATTTTTGTTGTGTTTAGCTTGATTGTAAAATATGTTCTCCGAGAGGGGGTGTGAGGTTCATATGTTAATATTCAGTAATTTATTGTTCATAGTTAATATTTTGAATCCCACATTCTTTATTTTCATTTACATTTTGGGTGTCTCATTCAGTAAAAAAATTAAAATTCCATTTTTTGAGGCGGTCTGTCATAACTTTTTTAGTGTTTAATCACACATTATTGTGAGTGTTTATATTAGTGTTCTTATAGTGTTCCTAAAAATAAGACCCAATCACACATATTGTACAGAATATTTTCACAGCTTACATGTATGTATGTATGTATGTATGTATGTGTGTGTGTGTGTGTGCACCTGTATTTTTATACATATTTTCTATATATATATATATATATATATATATATATGTATATATATATATATATATATATATATATATACATATATATATATATATATATATATATATATATATATATATATATATATATGAATCACATCACATCACAGACATGCTGTTAAAGGTCCAGAAAATTTGCATGCGTCTTTTTTACATCCGGTTTCGGTGGCACAGTTTTTGGTGCATCACTTGTCAATAGTGCGAAAATAATAGGCTATCTATACATCAATTCATAATGTAACGACCAGCTAATGTTTATGTTTCATGTTCGTGTGGTTTGGATTTGATGTCATTTTTCCCATGTTTGCAAACACACCGTCTGTGCCCGAAAGGTGATTGACGGAGAATGAGAAAGTGTTGTTGTGTGTCTGTTGAAGCGTGGACTCACAAGGCGAAAGCGTTTGCATGGGACGTAAAACCTTTTTGAATTGTGCCGTCAGTTATAAGATTCGTAGTAATAGTTAAAAATAGTGTTCCAACAATTTATGTTGGGAGCTACAATATATTATATTACTTACAGTGGGGCAAAAAAGTATTTAGTCTGCCACCGATTGGGCAAGTTCTCCCACTTAAAATGATGAGAGGTCTGTAATTTCCATCATAGGTACATTTAAAGAATTTATTTGTAATTTATGGTGGAAAATAAGTATTTGGTCAACCATTCAAAGCTCTCACTGATGGAAGGAGGTTTTGGCTCCAAATTTCACGGTACATGGCCCCATTCATTCTTTCCTTAACACGGATCAATCGTCCTGTCCCCTTAACAGAAAAACTGCCCCAAAGCATGATGTTTCCACCCCCATGCTTCACAGTAGGTATGGTGTTCTTGGGATGCAACTCAGTATTCTTCTTCCTCCAAACACGACTAGTTAAGTTTATACCAAAAAGTTCTATTTTGGTTTCATCTGACCACATGACATTCTCCCTATCCTCTGCTGTATCATCCATGTATCCATTTTGGTATAAATTCAACTCGTCGTGTTTGGAGGAAGAAGAATACTGAGTTGCATCCCAAGAACACCAGGATTTTTTTTCACATTCTGTCTCTCACAGTTGAAGTGTACCTATGATGAAAATTACAGACCTCTGTCATCATTTTAAGTGGGAGAACTTGCACAATCCGTGGCTGACTAAATACTTTTTGCCCCACTGTATATATGTTTTCAAGTTAAAAAAAAAAATATATTTTGAAGGTTTGGCGGTAATAGAAATTACATTAAAGGGAAACCGTGAGTACAATACAGAGATTTTTTTTTTTTAAAACTACAAAATGCAATTTCGATAAGCATTTTGTGCGAATGATTAAACGCTAAAGCTGAGCTGAAATTCTACCAGTCCGCACGCTGGTATAATAGCACCAAGAAACAAAAAATATAAGCAAAATTACCTTTAAAATGTAATTTAGAAATGTTTTGAGTTGAATTGAATTTTTTATTTATTTATTTTATTTTATTACTAAAACCGAGCTGAAATTCTAACAGTTTGCATGATGGCTGGCTAGCGCCAAGAAACCAAAAATATGAGCAAAATGAGCTAATTTAAAAAAAAGTTTTAAACATTTTATTTTATTTTACTTCTAAAGCTGAGCTGAAATTCTAACAGTTCACAGGACGGCCATATAGCGGCAAGAAACAAAAAATATGCGCAAAATGAGCACATTAAAAAAAAAGTTTTTAATTGAATTTTATTTTAATTTAATTATATTTAATTGTATTTCATTTTTATTTTGCATATTTTTTTATATTCTCATTTTTTTATTTATTTTAGCACTCAATCTATTTTAGATTTTTGAATAGGATGAAAATCAAGAGTACGTTAATTAATTTAGTGTCAATATTTGAGTGGGCCGTGGAAAAGTCGGGCATGAGGTCAAAAAGGCTAAGAGACCCTGGTATACATGACGCAACCATTGTTAATATTAACACGTAAAGTCCAGTTGACTTGGTCACAAAACACTCGGCCACAAGGTATATTGTGCAATACAGTTGGTACATGAATGCAGTATCAATCATGAAAGCCCATCTGTTGGACACAAACCAGGAAGTGTGTCTATACAAGTACCTCTGAGAATGGCAGCGTAGTAAAGAACGTCCCGTTTGTTTATTTATTTATTTTTGTGTGGCGTTTTTTGTGGGTTTCGCTTCCTGTTGGGTGGGGTCCGTGTGGCCCGGCCTTGCGCTGTGGAGTCTCTGTTTGTGACTTGGTGCGGTGGCAGCGCGGCTCCCTTGTCTGGTGTAGGTGCTGTGTATCGTTGTTTTGGGCAGTGGTGTGTTTGTGCGGGTTGGGGTTGAGGTTGGGCGGAGTCTTTTGGTGGGGGAGGTGTTAATGTCTCTTGTTTGCACTTTGGCGTTTGGGCTGACCGGCGGGCTGACGCTGGCTGGTCTCCATGATTCTGTTTGCGTGGGTTTGCTGGTCACATTTCTTTCGATCGCTTAGATTTGATCGAGTGGTGCTGGCTGTTTTGGGGGTATTGCAGCTGCTGTTTCTGCTGCCGTTTGTTTGCCGTGGCAGTGGGGTGGCCAATGTTGTGACTTGTGGCCGCGCGTGCACGTGGTGGTTGTCGGGGCTGGCGACTTGCCGGCTGCATATTCGTTTGATGTGTTGGCTGGCTTGTCGGGTGTAGGCCAGGGCTGCCCTCGCGCCTTGCCGCGCTGCCCTTCACGGCCGCTGTCTTGCCATCGACTATAGTCTGAATACTTTCCGTACTGTACATACATATACACATGCCAGATTTGTGGGGCTTGGGGAGGAGATCGGCTGGTTCTCAATGGGCAGTGGGTGCCGGGAATTGATCGCTGTTCCGCTGGCCTATGTATGGGTTTGTTGTTGTATGCGTGTGTGTGTGTGTGTGTGTGGGGGTGTGTGTGACTGGGGATGTGGATGGATGGATTTAGGTATGTAAATGTGTGTATGTATGTACAGTATATGTGTGTGTATGTGTGTGGTTATACTGTATATCTGTTTGTTAATGTGTATATATATGTATATATTAGGGGTGTGGGAAATAATCGATTCGAATACGACTCGAATCCAATACGTTGTGTGATTCAGAATCGATTGTCATTTTTTTTCGATTTTTTTTTTTTTAATCAATCCTACAAAACAATACACAGCAATACCATTTTAATGCAATCCAATTCCAAAACCAAACCTGACCCAGCAACACTCAGAACTGCAATAAACAGAGAAATTGAGAGGAGACACAAACACGACACAGAACAAACCAAATGTAGTGAAACAAAAATGAATATTATCAACAACAGTATCAATATCAGATATAATTTCAGCATAGCAGTGATTAAAAATTCCTCATTGACATTATCATTAGACATTTATATAAAAATAAAAAAAAGAACAATAGTGTCACAGTGGCTTTCACTTGCATCGCATCTCATAAGCTTGACAACACACAGTGTCCAATGTTTTCACAAAGATAAAATAAGTCATATTTTTGGTTCGTTTAATAGTTAAAACATATTTACGTTATTGCAATCAGTTGATAAAACATTGTCCTTTATAATTATAAAAGCTTTTTTTTTCTAAATTCTATTACTCTGCTAGCATGTCAGCAGACTGGGGTAGATCCTGCTGAAATCCTATGTATTGAATGAATACAGAATCGTTTTGAATCCAAAAAATATCGTTTTTGAATCGAGAATAAAACAAAATCGATATATTATCGAATCGCGACCCCAAGAATCGATATTGAATCGAATCGTGGGACACCCAAAGATTTGCAGCCCTAATATATATATATATATACAGTATATATATATATATATATATATATATATATATATATATATATATATATATATATATATATATTTCAAATATACGTACCGTTACACCCCTCATATATATATATATATATATATGTATATATATATATATAAAGGGGTGTAACGGTACGTACATTTGTATCTAAACGTTTCGGTACGGGGGTTTCGGTTCGGTTCGGAGGTGTACCGAACGACACGGACATATTAAGTAGCGCCGCACGTTGTGTAAACAATGCACACCGAGGCACCATGGATTGATTTACGTGGACCCCGACTTAAACAAGTTGAAAAACTTATTCGGGTGTTACCATTTTGTGGTCAATTGTACGGAGTATGTACTGTACTGTGCAATCAACTAAAAAAAGTTTCTATCAATCAAAAAAAAAAAAAAACACACACGGCATGCTAGCAACGACTGGGCTATGATAGACTGACCACACCTCCTCTTTTCACGGGATATGTCCTCTTTGCAGAGCTGTCCAGGTGGAGTTTCTTAAATGCCTCAAATGTCCGGCATTTTAAGTTAGGGTTGCGTGTGTTTTTAATGTATGTTCAGGGTTAAGAAGGGGTTAAAAAAAAAAAAAAAAGTGGTGCCGCAGCAACATTCGTGAGGGACGGGGAGAGACAGAGAGCGAGAGAGTTATGATAAACGCGCATGCGTCGCCAGGCTCTATTACCCATAGATTTATCAGATTTGATTTTTTATTATCTATAGCAGGGGTGTCAAAAGTGTGCCCCGGAGGCCATTTGCGGCCCACAGCTAATGTTTTAAAGGCCCACGGCACATTCTAAAAATACTATTAAAATAAACAAAAACATAAACAAAAGTGAAATAAAAAAGCTTAAAGGCTAAATGTAATTTAGAAAAAGTTTCAACGTTGACTAATAAAACAAAGCTGTTTTTTTTTCTTTCAAACTGTCATTCCTCAAAACATAATATTGAATCAAAATCAATGTTATTATGAATTATTGACTTATCCAAGTTTCCGATTACTTCACATCAAATATTCCACTAAGAAAAATATTTTTGGTGGAAGATTTAGCAAATTTGTTAAATAAATAATCAAAAAATTGATATTTTGTTGTTTTCTTACCGTACCAAAAATGAACCGAACCGTGACCTCTGAACCGAGGTACGCACCGAACTGAAATTTTTGTGTACTGTTACACCCCTAGTTGTCCGTAATCACTGCCAGCTGTGCTGATTGAAGATCACGCGGCGGCGTGTGGGCGCGGTCTGCGCAGGGTGTGTGGGGGCGTGTCAAGAAGCACTCACTGTGGAGCCGCTGAGTGCTTCTGCAGAAGAGGGAAAAGCGGACTGCGCACGTGCTGCAGCAGTGCCCCCCCTCTGCCCCATGTGAGGCGCCAGACGAGCGCCGAAGAGCTCCTGGATTGGCTCGATAGAATTCCTCCAGTAGTGAAGGATCGGCAAGGTAGGAAGCGGGCATCCAAGACCTACCCTCAGGCCCATAACCCTCCCAATCGACTAAATAAACTAACTCCCTACCTAGCCTCTGGACCCCAAGAATTTCTTTAACAGTCTAAACTGGGTCACCGTTGTCCAAAATCCTGGGAGGAAGAGGGGTGGGGTCAGGGGAAGAAAGTGGAGCGCTAGCAATAGGCTTAATTTGGGAAACATGGACCGCAGGGTGTCGCTTGACTGAGGGGGGTAAGGATAATTTTACTGCAACTGGGTTGATTATGGCCTCTATTGTATAAGGTCCGACAAAACGGGGTGCGAGTTTAAGGGATGATACCTGTAGATAAATATCCTTAGCCAGTAAAATAACTTGTTGAGCCGGAGAGTACGAAGGGGCCGGAATGCGTATTCTATTTGCACTGCGGCACATCCTCTTGGAGGACTTTAGCACAGAGGCCCGAGCGGCTTTCCAGACTTGACGGCATCACTTGATGTGTTTGCGGGATGAAGAAACACCTGCTTCAATCTCCTGTTGAGGAAGCATAGGTGGCTGGTACCCCAGTGACCACTCAAATGGTGACTACCATGAATTGATTAACATGGACCCCGACTTAAACAAATTGAAAAACTTATTCGGGTGTTACCATTTAGTAGTCAATTGTACGGAATATGTACTGAACTGTGCAATCTACTAATAAAAGTTTCAATCAATCAATCAATCAATCAATCAAAAAACCCGGTAGCCGAGCTCTTCAAAGTATTGTAGGCAAACTCAACCCAGGGCAGAAACTTGCTCCACGAAGAAGATTGTCTGGTAGATATTCAACGCAGCATTGTTTCCACGCTCTGGTTTGCTCTTTCTGCTTGGCCGTTGTTCTGAGGATGATAACCAGAGGTAAGACTGACCGTGGCCCCAATTCCCTTGCAAAAAGTCTGCCACACACGGGATGTGAACTGAGGACCACAGTCTGAGACAATGTCCACAGGAATGCCATGTTGCAGTCTCGGAGGAAGATGGAAGTTTGGGTAAAGGGACAAAATGTGCAGCCTTGGAAAATAGGTCAATGAGGGTGAGTATAGTGGTGTTACCTTGGGAATGGGGAAAGCCAGTGATGAAATCCAGAGGGATGTGTGACCAAGGGCGACTGGGGATGGGAAGAGGACACAGCAGTCCTGCCGGCGGTTTGTGGGACAGCTTATTTCGAGCACAAGTACTACATGCGGCGATAAACTCACGGGTATCATTAGCCAAGGATGGCCACCAGAACCGCCGGTGGATGAAGGGAAGGGTACGCTGAAATCCCGTATGGCAGGAGAAGACACTGGAATGCCCCCAGTCCAGAACCCGAGGTCGTAGCTCGCTAGGAACAAAGAGTCTGTTTGGAGGTCCCCCCCAGGTCCCGGACTAACCTTCAGGGCATCTTTGACCAGACCTTCCACTTCCCATGTGACCATGCCGATAATTCTGGAGGAAGGGAGGATGGTTTCCTCCTGGGTGTTACAAGTGGTCTCCTCCGAGAACTGACGGGAGAGGGCATCAGCCTTGGTGTTTCGAGAGCCAGGTCTGAAAGAAAGTATATAGTCAAAATGACTAAAAAATTGGGACCATCGGGCCTGTCGGTCATTAAGTCTTTTGGCCGACCGGACATGCAGAAGATTACGGTGATCCGTGAGGACCTGAAACTGATGTTTGGCCCCTTCCAGCCAATGTCTTCACTCTCTCAAGGCCTCGTGGACAGCGAGCAACTCCCGATTACCAGCGTCATAATTTCTTTCCGCAGGGGATAAACGTTTAAAAAAGAAAGCACAAGGATGGACCTTGTTGTCCTGCTTGTAGCGTTGAGAGAGGACTGCCCCAATACCGGAATCGGAAGCGTCCACCTCCACGATAAATGGGCAGTCTGGGTCCGGATACCCGAGGGTGGGTGCAGAAACGAAACTTCTCTTGAGGCACCAAATAAAGTCCACTTTTGTGCATGATGTCACACAAGAAATTTTTAAAAGTGTCAAATAAAAATTAGCTGCATGATAAGAAATCAAATAGTGTATGTAATTCGCTATGCACTAGGTTACTGTGGACGTTATCTCCTTCTGTTAACTTTTTTTTTCATATGGTGTTGATCTGGAAATGGTTGCTTGGGCATTTTGTCGGTGTTGCACTGAACGTAGATGTTGACATGCAGAGTTTCAAGCACTCTTTATTCTCTAGTGGGTGACTTTTCAAATGATGCTACAAATTAGTAGTGCTGCTACTTTTTGTAGCAACGCTTTTGCCGCATAATTGACATATTACGGTTGTCTGTTCAACATCTTCCCGCTTGAAGCCAAACCACCACCAGATAATGGACCTTGTGCTGTTTTTCTTGGGAATTAATTATTCCTTCATTTGTTACCAGATTGGCACCTTCTCTCTTTAGTATAATTCCTCGCACCGCTCCGCTAGCATCACAGCTAACGTTACCCATTCGCTACCCCTCTGCTCCGCAAGCGCGTATGACGTTGCACGCGCGACAGTATGTGACGTATGTAAGAAGGTGCACTTGTTTTATGTCTCTGTGAGAAGGAGAGACAAGAAAGAGTGAAAAACGACTGTAGTGTAATGCCCGCAGCTAAAAGCAACTGCGTGAGAACGTAAATGGTAAATGGGTTTTACTTGTATAGCGCTTTTCTACCCCTTTTTAAGGAGCCCAAAGCGCTTTGACAGTATTTCCACATTCACCCATTCACACACACATTCATACACTGATGGTGGAAGCTGCCATGCAAGGCGCTCACCAGGACCCATCAGGAGCAAGGGTGAAGTGTCTTGCTCAAGGACACAACGAACGTGACTAGGATGGTAGAAGGTGGGGATTGAACCAGTAACCCTCAGATTGCTGGCACAGCCACTCTACCAACTTCGCCACGCCGTCCCCTATATATACTCCAATATCAGGATATAGTAATTCTCTATATCGCAAAGAGACAAACCCGCGATATATCGAGTATACCGTATTTCCTTGAATTGCCGCAGGGCATATAGTTTTCGCCTGCCTTGAATTACTGCCGGGTCTAACTCGCTTCCCAAAATAATTAGCGCATGCTTAGTATTACCGCCATGTCAAACTCGTGCCGTCACGAATGACACTTCCCTTGTCATCATTTTCAAAATAGAGGAGGCTGATTTCAATACTGGTAATTTGAAATCGCATAAAGGGAAAAAGATTAAGAGCTATTCAGTAGGATTTAAGGTCCAAGCTTACATCACACTAAAATTTTTACTGCATACCTTTGGTAAGTGCCGGAGTGAAAAGAGGTTTTAAAATAATTAGCGCATGCTTACTTCTACCGCATGCGTTTGGTAAGTGCAGGAGTGAGAAGAGGTTTTAAATTAATTAGCGCCCCGGCGGCAATTCAAGGAAATACGGTATTCCATATATCTCACAGCACTATATACAAGTACATACACTCATGCATTTATATAATCATGTTTCATCAAACATATATTAGCGTTGTTACCCGAGGGCAGGGGTGTCCAAACTTTTTCCACAGATGGCCGCACACGGAAAAATTTGAGCATGCGGGGGCCATTTTGATATTTTTAATTTTCAAACCATAACAAAATATATGGATTTTTTTTTTTTAATCCTTAGGGCTCCTGGGGAGCATAGAGGGTCTCAGTCACTCAAATGTTAAGTATAAGTCAAATTATTATCATTATTTTTTATTTAATGCTTACAGTAAATCTCTATATCAACTTGAGGTTGATATAAAGTAAAACAAATAAGGTTTTATGCCTTTTCTGTCAAAGACAACTTTGTTTTTTTATAGTAAAACTGAAATATGCAATATTTAGATAGATAACACTTTATTGATTCCTTCAGGAGAGTTCTTTTATTTAGCAATTAAAGCCCTCAAAGATTAATAATGCAGGACACCATTTATTTTAATTATTTAATATTTTTGAGTAATCACAGTGAAAAGTTAAATAAAATTCTACTAAATATATTTGAGATCCGAAAGGTTCCCCACTCATAAAGTGATACATTTGTATTAGTTTTTTTTTTACTTTTAACACTTAAATTTCAAGATCAACTTCCGATATATCTGTCGATTTTAAGTTTGAACTATTATTTTGTTTGTTTTGATGTTCTTATATGGCAACCACACAACATATGCAGTATTTTTTCCACATAAAACATTTTAAAGTGATAATTTTTAAGTAATAATTCATTATTACATAGATTTTTTTCTTTTTTTTGAGCAATGGAAAAAAAATAAAATAAAGACGAAAGGAACAAAAAAACTGCCTCCTCTTTCTATCACCTCCTGCAACAAATGATAACATAAATACATTTAAAGGCCTACTGAAATGAGATTTTCTTATTTAAACGGGGATAGCAGGTCCATTGTATGTGTCATACTTGATCATTTCGCGATATTGCCATATTTTTGCTCCAAAAATTTAGTAGAGAACATCCACGATAAAGTTCGCACCTTTCGGTGTTAAGAGAAAAGCCCTGCCTCTACCGGAAGTCGCAGACGATGACGTCACAAGTGTGGGGGCTCCTCACATATTCACATTGATTTTAATGGGTGCCTCCAACAAAAAGTGCTATTCGGACCGAGAAAACGACAATTTCCCCCTTAATTTGAGCGAGGATGAAAGATTTGTGTTTGAGGATATTGATAGCGACGGACTACAAAAGAAAAAAAAACCCGATTGCATTGGGACGGATTCTGATGTTTTTAGAGACATTTACTAGGATAATTCTGGGAAATCCCTTATCTTTCTATTGTGTTGCTAGTGTTATAGTGAGTTTAATATTACCTGATAGTCGGAGGGGTGTGTCCACGGGTGTCTTGACGCGCAGTGTCTCAGGGGAGTGGACGGCACAAGCTCAGCTTTTCTCCGGTAAGAAGCGACTTTTTAACCACAATTTTTTTCCCGAAACCTGCTGGTTGACATTACGTTGTGATTCATGTTGGCTTGACCGCGCTCTGATCCATAGTAAAGTTTCACCTCCAAGAATTTTAAACAAGGAATCACTGTGTGTTTGTGTGGCTAACGGCTAAAGCTTACCAACTCCATCTTTCTAATGTGAATTATCCAATATTAATTGAACAAATTGCAAAAGATTCAGCAACACAGATGTCCAAAATACTGTGTAATCATGCTGTTAAAGCAGACGACTTTTAGCTGTGTGTGTGTGCAGCGCTCATACTTCCTTAAAACATGTGACGTTTTGCGTACACGTCATCATTACACGACGTTTTCAAGACGAAACTCCCGGGAAATTTAAAATAGCAATTTAGTAAACTAAAAAGGCCGTTTTGGGATGTGTTGCAATGTTAATATTTCATCATTGATATATAAACTATCAGACTGCGTGGTGGGTAGTAGTGGGTTTCATTAGGCCTTTAATAAAGTCAAAATAGAAATGAGGCAACAAGAGAAGTATCCCACACTTCTCTTTTGTAAAGTAAATTTGTACATCATCTACATCAACAGTATGATTTGCCTGACAAGCTGGACCAGACAAATAAATAAATAAATAACTTCCAGTTTGTGAAGAAGCAGGGAAAAGGGTTTTGTTACGAAAAAGAAAACAAATGCAAGACATGAAATTTTGTGAGCGACACATTTCATGTGCTCACAACCCAGACATCAAACTGTGTTTGCTGTCTAAATAAATCATAGTGTCATCAGCATTTAGATATGTATCAGACTTTTAACGCCAAGCTTTTTCAGTCTGGACAAGTCAGACACCTTTTGTCTCAGCGTTATTGAACAGATGAATATGCACACAATCCTTTTTAAAACGGGATGTATTCAAGGATCTTCATGTCTCCTAGCAACAGTGCAACACCAGCGTCTATAGGCTGCAAGATGGAAGAGGTGCAGTGTGACAGCTGATAATTACACCCGCTGAATATGCTGCTGCGTCAGTCCTGTCCTTTAGGAAAGCATCCGCTGCACCGCAGGGGCCCTCAGCGGGCTCGGAGGGTAAGGCGCTGGCTTTGTAGGCGGGTACGTAACGGGGGAATTAATTTACCGGCAGTGGATGAAGGACACTCTGATTAAAATACAAGATGGCCTAAGCACACTTAATCAATCAACTGGTCACTCTAGGGTTGAACTAGACCTATTTAGTTTAATCATGAAAAAAAAATCACTTTTCTTGCCTGCGTTTGTGGATTTAGGATCTCCAAAAATGTTATTTCGAACCACCAAAAATATGTTTACGGCAGGACTCGAATTTAACCAAAGCAACCGCGGAAAGTGCCGCGACCGCCTTCGTTATTTGCCATAATGCCCAAAAATTTGGTATTTAGTAATACCGTCAATTTTTTTAAATTACCAAAACCCCATCATTAATAATGCATTTTAGGCAACGCAAAGTCAGGCGCATGTGCACTGCCGTCGTTTGGCTTGATAATTATGGCGGACAAGCTACACAGACTTTGCTGCAAAAATTTCCCCTTGGAGTAAACGGAGCCCAACGCTTGGTTTAACGTCATTTTCCCTCACTTCCCGGCATGCTTTTAAGAGTGTACTGCTGTGTTTAGATGGAGACAGGTGTGTACACTATTGGAGACAGACGCACTTGTCCCACATTAAAAGTATACAGCGAAAGAGAGAAACTATTTAATGTTGCTTTCATTTTCCCAATCCAAAGTTAATGAAGTGAGGAAACATGCAGCAAGTGATGTGTCGTGAACTTTGACTGGGATGTTCACTCCTCCTTTTTTCAACTGCTAACTGTGTTCAAATAACATCAACCATCGCTAAAATGTTTTGTCATCTCATCGAACTGACCAAAGGCTGTGAAGATTGTGTATTCAATGTGAGAGGTACCACTGCGTTTTTGTTTTGTTTTTGGCCAAACTGTTGTACTGAAACACTAGGGAGGCGTTGGAGAAGAACAGAGCTCGTTTAACAGACGTTATCTTGATTAACCAAATTGCTGTGTGTTTTATTTTGATATCAAAAAGTAAACAGAAGGGTTTTTTTTACATTACTTGTGAATTTTCATGTCACAAAGGTGTTACTTCAAAACCATGCATGTGACACAGCATTTTGTTAGTGTTTTATTGTGTATAGTTAATTCCTATACAACATATTCTTGCTCAAACTCTTAATGGATCTGTCCCGATACAGCATCTGTATGTAGATATAAATGTACATGGCATCATAAAAGGCATCACGTAATGACAAAAAGCTGACAAGTTGATATTATTAAAGAATAAAAAAAAACCTAATATGTGTCTTTATATATATGGATAACGTTAATCTATATCCTTTTTCATTAGACATTACAAATGTCTAATGATGGTTGGTATCAAGATGTATCATCTCCATCAACAATATGATCATCTACAAGATAATCATATATGATCTCATGATATAGTTGATGTAGATTATCATATAGTTGATGTAGGTGATCATATTGTTGATGTACATGATCATATTGTCGACGTAGATGATCATATAGTTGACGTTGATGATCATATTGTTGATGTAGGTGATAATATTGTTAATGTTAATGATCATATTGTTAATGTGGATGACCATATTGTTGATGTGAATAATCATATTGTTGATGTAAATGATCATATTGTTGATGTTAATGATCATATTGTTGATGTAGATGACCACATATAGTTGATGTAGATGATCATATAGATGATGTAGAGTATCATATTGTTGACGTAGATGACCATGTAGTTGATGTAGATGACCATATTGTTGATGTAGATGACCACATATAGTTGATTTAGATGATCATATAGTGAATGTAGATGACCACATATAGTTGATGTAGATGACCATATTGTTGATGTAGATGACCATTATGTTGATGTATATGATCTTATAATTGATGTAGATAACCACATTGTTGATGTAGATGATCATATTGTTGATGTGGATGATCATGTAGTTGATGTAGGTGACCATATTGTTGATGTACATGATCTTATAGTGAATGTAGATGACCACATGTAGTTGATGTAGATGACCATATTGTTGATGTAGATGACCATTATGTTGATGTAGATGATCTTATAATTGATGTAGATGACAACATTGTTGATGTAGATGATCATATTGTTGATGTGGATGACCATTATGTTGATGTATATGATCTTATAATTGATGTAGATTACCACATTGCTGATGTAGATGATCATATCGTTGATGTGGATGATCATATAGTTGTTGTAGATGACCTTATTGTTGCCTTATTGTTGATGTAGATGATCATATTGTTGATGTAGATGACCATATTGCTGATGTAAATGACCATTTTGTTGATGTAGATGACCATATAGTTGATGTAGATGATCATATCTGCTGTACAGATTTACTTTACAAAAGAGAAGTGATGGATACTTCTATTGTTGCCCTATTTGTATTTGACTTTATTAAATGTTTAGGTAGAATTTTATTAAACAAAACTATTTTTATTTTAAGTAATATAGAAATATATCAGAGCTGTTTATCTATTTTATGGAGGAATGTAGTTAATCATAGAACTGGCACTGATTTTTTTTTAAAAAGTGTTGAATTTGAATCGAGAATCATTTTGAATCAAGAATGAATTCTGAATCGAATCCTTACCCCGAAGAACCGAATCGATTCATGTGGTGCCTAAAGATTCACAGCCCTATTGTGTACCTGAATTATTTTGTTTTTCAAATGCTAGCCTGCCAACACGAGCATGCATCAAGCTCCAAAACATGACTGAGGTGTATACCTACAACATTTTCAAAAAGTTAGCATACTCAAGTTAGCATGCTAACAGGTATCATTTATCGAGTGTCAGGTCAGCTAAGTCTTTTTCATTAACCGTCCTATCGCTAATGACTACTTTTGGTAAACCAAACCAAGCCTCAGTGTTCTCAATGACACCATGATATCAAAAACTGTGTGCGTTGATGTTCTCTTTCCCCTTTGAAAACCTGCATGTGTTTATATTTCCCTCAGTCGTCCAGTATAGGTGTCAATTTTAGGCAGCCAATTACCATTAGGAAAATAAGTTTTTCTTCCTTTGTGTTGTTGCTACTGTCGACATGCATGCACTCGGGTCAGTCAGGAGTCAATTTACGTCCCAGACAGCCCAAAATTGGAGAGACTTGATGGCAAAGCAGCGTATTTATTTGGTGGAACAGGAAGGCCCAAGCAGGGGGTCCTCTGAGAAATAGGTCCGCTGACAGCTTGTCGCAAAAAACTCCAATTACCTCTGTGGACGCTTCTGCCCACACCTCCCACTGTGGCAACGACATCAGGTACAGTACGCTTGCAGATTAGGGTTGTTTCGATCCTTTTCGATATTTTTCTAAATAATGACGACCACAAAATATGGCATTATTGGCTTTGTTTGAAAAAAAAATCTTATGGTACGTTAAACATATGTTTCTCATTGCAATTTCGTCCTTAAATAACATAGTAAACATACAAGACGACTTGTGTTTTAGTAGTAAGTAAACAAACAAAGGCTTCTAATTAGTCAGTAACATATTGTGTCATTTATCATTCTTTTATTTTGTCAACATTATAAAGGATAAACTGCAAAAATGGATTATCAATCAATTTGTTCAGTTACTGTAGATGTCTGCTTATTTTCTGTTTTAACATGTTAAAAGTTAAAGTCCCACTGATAGTCACACACACTAGGTGTGGTGAAATTAATCTCTGCGTGTTACCCATCCCCTTCTTTCATTCCCTGGGAGGTGAGGGGAGCAGTGAGCAGCAGTGGTGGCCACGCTCAGGAATCATTTTGGTTATTTAAACCCCAATTCCAACCCTTAAATGCTGAGTGCCAAGCAAGGAGGTAATGGGTCCCATTTTTATAGTCTTTGGTATGACTCGGCAGGGGTTTGAACTCACGACCAGGGCGGACACTCTAACCACAAGGCCACTGAGCAGGCCTTGTTCTATCTAATCACTTATTCTTCTCTTTGGATACTTTACATTAGTTTTAGATGATACCACAAATTTAGGTATCGATCCGATACTAAGTAGTTACAGGATCATACATTGGTCATATTCAAAGTCCTCACATGACTAAGGACATATTTCCTGAGTTTGTAAGCATAATATGAATTTTAAAAAGGAAAAAGTATTTAATAGATGTAGATGATCATATAGTTGATCATATTGGGATGCAGATTAATTTTTTTTTTTACCGACCCTACGTTCTCCGGGTCAAAACTGCGGTTTGCCTGTTCGTTTGTTTTTAGCAATAATCGCTTTCCGCCGGTGTTTTGTTTTGTTTATATTTGCCGGTGTTGTGCCAAAAATGTATTTCTTTGGCGGGAGCGCGCACCACTCGCTAAACCTGCATTGCTTGGCTTTGTCTGTTTTACTATAAGTGTGAGACAATCACTTTAATTTGGTTGTTATTGTAACACTGACATTATTTTAGCCTTTATCATGTCCGAAAAATGACAGTTTGCCTTTTCTGTGGTATTAATGAGATTTATAGGCCTACTGAAACCCACTACTACTGACCACGCAGTCTGATAGTTTATATATCAATGATGAAATATTAACATTGCAACACATGCCAATACGGCCTTTTTAGTTTACTAAATTGCAATTTTACATTTCCTGCGAGTTTCTTGTCGAAAACGTCGCGGAATGATGACTGGTGCACGTGACGTCACGGACTGTCAGGAAATATTAGCACTGCACCTCTCGCGGCTAAAAGTCGTCTGCTATAATCGGATAATTACACAGTATTCTGGAGATCTGTGTTGCGGAATCTTTTGCATTTTGTTCATTTAATAATGGAGACTACAAAAAACAATGCTGCTGTTGGAAAGCGGTGGATTGCAGCTGTCTTTAGCACCGAGACACAGCCGGTGTTTTTTTGTTTGTTGTGAAGCAGAGCGGTCAAGCGAACATGTTTTCTCCACGTCAACCAGCACGTTTTTGGATGGGAAAATCGTGATATACATCTTACCGGAGACATCATTGGATTATTTGTCGTCCTGCAGTAGCTGTGAGCTCGGCTCCTCGGCTTCTCTCTGAGACACTGTGTGTTCAACGCAGCCATCCGACCTCGAGTTATTGACTTTACAATCTTTACAATCTCACTAAAACACTATTAAAACAGTGAGCAGATAAGGCATCTTCCAGAATTATCCTAGTAAATGTGTCTAATTACATCTGAAATGCTCACACTGCCGCCGGCAGTTTTTTTTTCAATTTTTTTTTTCTAGTCCTTCACTATCAATATCCTAATTCACAAATCTTTCATCCTCGCTCAAATTAATGGGGAAATTGTCGCTTTCTCGGTCCGAATTGCTGTTACTGCTGGTGGCTCCCATTAAAAACAATGTGAATATGTGTGTAGCCCTACAACTCATGACGTCAAGTGCACATACTTCCGTTAAAGGCAGGGCTTTTTTATTAGCGACCAAAAGTTGCGAACTTTATTGTCGATGTTCTCTACTAATCCTTTCAGCAAAAATATGGCAATATCGCGAAATGATCAAGTATGACACATAGAATGGACCAGCTATTCCCGTTTAAATAAGAAAATCTCATTTCAGTAGGCCTTTAAAGGACTGTTGTTAGTCCGATGTTGATGTGATAAATCCTCTTTCTTGTTTGGAAAATACATACAATTGTAACTGTTATTTCTTCCTGCACATAATCAATATTTATAAAGTGTTTGGATTGATTGATTGATTGAAACTTTTATAAGTATATTGCACAGTACAGTACATATTCCGTACAATTGACCACTAAATGGTAACACCCGAATAAGTTTTTCAACTTGTTTAAGTCGGGGTCCACGTAAATCAATTAATGGTAGGATGTATTCATTAATGTAACATTTTCATTAAATGTAATATTGCCTAACAAAAAGTGATTCGCTGTAATATTTTGATATTTAAACATCGCATATTTTACTAGATTACCCCTTTGAGCATTAGATATATCAACACCAAGTCCCTACTGTACTGTTTACTTGTTGAAATACCCTTTACAAAGCTGAAATCTACCCAAACAACCACTTTGCTGTTGCCAAAAATGTATTTCAAGTAATAGTTTGATACTAACTCATCTTATCTCTGCATATTTTACTAGAATACCCTTATGAGCATTACATATATCAAAATCAAGTACCTACTGTACTGTTTACTTGTTGAAATACCCTTTAAATCAATTTTTGGCAGCAGCAAAGTGGTCGTTTGGGTAGATATTTGCTCTAAAAAGGGTATTTCAACAAGTCAGTATGTACTTGATTTGGATATTCAGTATGTATTGCTCATAAGGGTATTCTAGTCAAATATGCAGAGATGAGATGTGTCAGTGGTCCTCGTCAGCCACAGAACTTTCATTTTGGGGCGGCAGCGGCAAAGTTTAGATCCATGAAGGAAAGAAGAAAGCGAATGAATGTTTATAACTGAAAACATTTACATACGCATAAACATTTGTTTTCTTTTGTATTATTTTATTTAATGAATTAAGTAACGTTTATCACAACCTTTTTTCCAAAATACAATATAGAACAGTGTTTCCCACAGGTCAGGCATCTATTTGTGGTGGTGTGGTCGGGCGACGGGGGTGGGCGGGTGGATGGTGGGGGGGTGAGGCAGCGGCGGCGGCGATGACCAAAAACAACGCGGAGTTGGAATATAATTACAACACTTTATGTACATATTTATATAATATTTACATATTTATATAATATGTAACTACAAGCTCCATTCACAGACATAGTCGCATTGCTTTTATGAGCGGTCGAGCGAGTCAAAAGCCGAAAAAAAATATATATATATTATTTTTTTATTTCTAAATTTTTATTTTTTTTAATTTTTATTTGTGGCAGCCGTAATTCTTTCGTGGCGGGCCGCCACAAATAAATGAATGTGCGGGAAACCCTGTAGAATGTGAGATATAACAGGATAATGCATACATTTATCATGTTTTCAAAACGCTTACAAAAAATGGGGGCCCCATTTTTATGACTTGATGGGGTCCCTTTTAAAAATTCCTAGCGCCAACACTGTAAACACACAAAAGCGACGAAAATTGGTATAGTTGAGCACCTGTATTGATACCTAGGTACCAGGAATTGGTACAGTATGGGTTGAAATATTAATGCTACCCATCCCTCCTAAAACACTTTTTATTGTCTAATGCCTCCACAACTTGCGTATGAAAGGTCAGTAGGTACTAATACAGAAAGTGACATGGACAGGGAACACTTTAAGGTACTTTGTTACAACCCATTTATCATTTATTTGTTTGTAATTTTGAGTAGGTTTTTTTTTTTACCTTCACAGCATCGACTGAGGTATTTTTTTGTCATAGATTTAGTCAGCTAAAAATGAAATAAATCTATTTTAGTTGGCGAGTTATTTTTCTAATGTGTGTGTAAGTGTCTTTTATTGTGCATTGAACAGGTGCTTTGAAACGCTCTACATATTTACTGATCTGTTGGCTTTTATGTGTGCTTTTTTTAATGTGTGAATCCCTGAATGACAACAGTGAGTTGGGCTCGTTCAACAGGCTGTGGAGTGTCCTCTGCCTCGCACTAATGTACAAATGTTCCCTTTTGAGAGCGTAAGAGCGACCGTTTGTCAGGTGTTTTTTTTTTGTACGCTGGGACTGACACTAAGGGAAAGGAACAGATGAAAATGAGTCAAAAGGGAGAAAAGAAAAAGCAATATGGCCTCCATGGTCAAAGTTATGTTGGTCACAAGAGGCTTTGATTTGTTTGAATGGGTATTGATATTATCAGATATTGTTTTAATGCACTGTAGAAGTCTCCGTCCCGGCTTCTCGCTGCTTCATGGGAAACACCACACTTTGGCAGAGTAGTTTACAACACTTTTAATATTTCTTTACACTTTCAATGTTCATGAGTCTTTTCAGTTTTTCATCAGCTCACTACATCACCATATTCGCCTTTCGGCGTCAATCCTCAACAGGGCCAGGGCATTTCCCTCTTGCTCTCTCGTGTCTGGCATTCACACTCTCTGTGCCAGCCCCGCTCATGGTCTCCAACGCTGCTGATAAAGGGAACAGGTGATTAGATAACTTGTCCCAGCTGAGGTACCCGCTCACCTGATTGCTGCTTCATGACCGGCTGCTGCACATGCCCCGCCCGCAAGGGACGCGTAGGACACGCTCCTCTCCACATGCACATTCATGGGTCAAACTGTCCCTTTTCAATAGTAAAAAACTGCTAGCACAAGGCGTCCTACTCCTATGAATCACGAACACGGGTGTCTTTCCTTTTTCTGTGCCTTCTAAATAGTAAACAACTGCTAGCACGAGGCGTCCTATTCATGTAACACAAGAACACACGCGTCTTTCCCTTTTCTGTGCCTTTTAAATAGTAAAAAACTGCTAGAACAAGGCGTCCTACTTATGTGACACAAGAACCCACGCGTCTTTCCCTTTTCTGTGCCTTCTAAATAGTAAAAAACTGCTAACACAAGGTGTCCTGTTCATTTGAGACAAGAACACACGCGTATTTCCCTTTTCTTCGCCTTTTAAAGAGTAAAAAAAACTGCTAGCACGAGGCGTCCTACTCATGTGAGACAAGAACACATGCGTCTTTTCATTTTCTGTGCCTTCTAAATAGTAAAAAACTGCTAGTACGAGGCCTCCTACTCATGTGAGATAAGAACACAGGCGTTTTTCCCTTTTCTGTGCCTTGTAAATAGTTTAAAAACTGCTAGCACAAGGCGTCCTACTAATGTGAGACAAGAACACACGCGTCTTTCCCTTTTCTGTGCCTTTTAAATAGTAAAAAACTGCTAGCACAAGGTGTCCTGTTCATTTGAGACAAGAACACACGCGTATTTCTCTTTTCTTCACCTTTTAAAGAGTAAAAAAAACTGCTAGCACGAGGCGTCCTACTCATGTGAGACAAGAACACATGCGTCTTTTCATTTTCTGTGCCTTCTAAATAGTAAAAAACTGCTAATACGAGGCCTCCAAGTCATGTGAGATAAGAACACAGGCGTTTTTCCCTTTTCTGTGCCTTGTAAATAGTTTAAAAACTGCTAGCACAAGGCGTACTACTTATGAGAGACAAGAACACATGCGTCTTACCCTTTTCTGTGCATTCTAAATTGTAAAAAACTGCTAGCACGAGGCGTCCTACTTATGTGTGACAAGTACACACGCGTATTTCCCTTTTCTGTGCCTTCTAAACAGTAAAAAAACTGCTACAACAAGGCGTCCTACTCATGCAAGACAAGAACACACGCGTCTTTCCCTTTTCGGTGCCTTTTAAATAGTAAAAAACTGCTAGTACAAGGCGTCTTACTCCTATGAAACACAAACACGGGTGTCTTTCCTTTTTCTGTTCCTTCTTAATAGTAAAAAACTGCTAACATGAGGCGTCCTACTCATGTGAGACAAGAACGCACGCGTCTTTCGCTTTTCTCTGCCTTCTAAAGAGTAAAAAACTGCTAGAACAAGGCGTCCTACTTATGTGAGACAAAAACACACGTCTCTGTTATGTTTTTGGACATTACTACTTGCCGTAGTTTTGAAGCAATGCATGATGGGAATCCGGATGTTTTGTGTCAATGTATTAACGTGCCGGCTGGAATAAACACACGCTGAGAAATAGATCCGTGCCTGCATACTTTATGGGTTATAGATAAACCTATGGATAAGAGAGACATATATAATAGTTTCCTTTTCAGGTGAGAGAGGATGCTAAAGGCAGTGCCTTTAAGGCACGCCCCCAATATTATTGTCCGGGTGGAAATCGGGAGAAATTCGGGAGAATGGTTGCCCCGGGAGATTTTCGGGAGGGGGACTGAAATTCGTGAGTCTCCCGGGAAAATCGGGAGGGTTGGCAAGTATGCAGTGGAGTGGAAAAACAAGCTGACATTATACTGTATTTTTATTTGTGTTTCATTGTATCCATTAAGTCATATTTAATTGTTTTTACAATCCGCAAAGTATGTGAAAATACCGTCTAAAATGTCACAAAATGCCACTCAATCAGTTTTGAATATTCCTCTCTGAACACCTCCGGTAATTTCTGGAGATTCTACGTCAGTGTAGTAACACTTCTGCACTCTGACCATATTATTAGACCAGTCATACTGGAAATACACCAACCAACGAAATGGGCTGTTTATCATTCACAATCCTTATGTAAGACAAAAACACATATGCTTTTATTTTGTTTTGCATTCTAATTGGTAAATTAATATAAATCAATCAATCAATCAATGTTTACTTATATAGCCCTAAATCACGATTGATTGACTGAGATGTCTCAGTTTTTCTTTTGTCTGTTGCCACATCCACGAGTTTGGGTTCATCAGGTTTTGGCACGTCGCCCAGGGGCACCAGGGCTCCAGGCCCCTGGTAAAGGGCTGCACAAGCCGCAATGACATCCTCTGCTCAGATCCCACATCAGGGCAATAAAAGACTCAACCCAATGGGATGACAATGGGAAACCTTGGAGGGGACCCCCAATCCCTCCCGCTCCCCCCGGGCGACTGGTGCAATGGACGTCGAGTGGATCTAGCATAATATTGTGAGAGTCCAGTCCATAGTGGATTTAACATAATAGTGAGAGTCCAGTCCATATTGGGGTCAACAGGAGATTTTCTTGAGCAGAGACAGGTCAGCAGCGCAGAGACGTCCCCAACCGATACACAGATGAGTGGTCCACCCTGGGTCCTGACTTTGGACTGCTAGTACCTCATCTGGGGTCACCGAACCTGTGCCCCCACCCTCCACAAAGGAGAGGGGGGCAGAGCAGAAAAGAAACGGCAGATCAACTGGTCTAAAAGTGGGGTCTATTTAAAGGCTAGAGTATACAAATGAGTTTTAAGATGGGACTTAAATGCTTCTACCGAGGTAATATCTCTAACTGTTATCGGTAGAACATTCCAGTTTACTGGAGCCCCAATAGAAAACGCTCTATAGCCCGAATACTTTTTTTGGGGCTCTAGGAATCCCTACTAAGCCGTAGTTCTTTGAACGCAGATTTCTTTCCGGGACATATGGTACAATACAATCAGCAAGATAGGCTGGAGCTAGACCGTGTAGTATTTTATACGTCAGCAGTAAAACCTTAAAGTCACATCTTAAGTGCACAGGAAGCCAGTGCAGGTGAGCCAGTATAGGCGTAATATGATCAAACTTTCTTGTTGTCAAAAGTCTAGCAGCCGCATTTTGTACCAACTGTAATCTTTTAATGCGGGACATAAGGAGACCCGAAAATATTAGGTTACAGTAATCGAGATGAGACGTAACGAACGCATGAATAATGATCTCAGCGTCGCTAGTGGACAAAATGGAATGAATTTTAGCAATATTATGGAGATGAAGGAAGGCCGTTTTAGTAACACTCTTAATGTGTGACTCAAACGAGAGAGTTGGATCGAAGATAATACCCAGATTTTTTTTTACCGAGTCTCCATGTGTAATTGTTTGGTTGTCAAATGTCTAACAATTGAGTCAACAGATGGAGGGTCCTTTTTTGATTGATTGAATCGTTTATTAGTAGATTGCACAGTACAGTACATAATCCATACAATTAACCACTAAATGGTAACACCCCAATAAGTTTTTCAACTTGTTTAAGTCGGGGTCCACGTAAATCAATTCATGATAGAAGCATTTAAGTCCCATCCTAAATCAATTCCTCTCATTATATTCTCTAAAAACATCCAGAGTGCCATCAATACCCCATGTACATGTTGTGACCTGAAAATTAACCAAATATGATTGACATTGTTATTATGAGCGCTAACGCTGACGGATTATTTTAGTGAGCTAATGCTAGTTTACGCTGCTATTGTTGACACACTATAAGACGGCTGCTGCTTCTGCTTGGTCTCAAACTTGCTAAAAGTAAAATGAAGATTATAATTCATGCATCTCTCACCCGCTAGTAGACAAATGTGGCCTTTGACCGCCAGGCTAGTCCACTTTCACAACGCCCGAGATGGCGAAAAAGACGTAGTTGCAGCAACCTTTTTTTAACCATTCGTAAGGATTGTGATTGAATCTTAATCCAAACGGAATTGTCTGAGCGTCCTGTCGGTCGAAATTCCAGCGAGAGTGGAAATATTACAGTAAGTGTTTGTTTTATTTTGGTTAGGTTTTATGTTTAGCACTTAGCAATAATATTAATGCTATAGTGTTACAATAAAACTGCATCAGGGTAGTAATCGGCTTCTAAAATTTATTGTCATCCTCTTTGTGTTCAGGCTCAAAAATTTAAGGTTCTGGATCATAATTGTTCCCAAAGTAATCTTTGTTGGCTCTGTCAAAGTCTGATTGATTAGAATTGTTGTTGGTAGGAAAGGTGAGGTTCCTCCTCTACGTCACGCAGTCACGTAACTGGCTTCCTTGTCACCACTCAAAATGGCTCGGGAATCTGATACTATTTTGATCATTTCTATTTATCCACAAACTTTACAAGTCTAGCTTCAATATAGAGGCAACTTGTTTTTCCACTCATGGGTGGAAATCATTGAAGGGCGGATGACAAGAGGAAAGGGTGTAGGACATAGGTGCCAGTCGTATTTACTGAGGGCCACATTGCAGTTATGTTTAGCCCCAGAGGGCTGCTTCTAACAGTGAATGCATTTTATTAGTAAATGTTTTTTAAACTAAAAAGTTAAAAAAATACGGTAAGTTGCAATAATTTCACCTCAAAATGTAGTGTATATTACTGTAAATAGAAAAACAGTACTGCTGTTTTTATGGAAAAAAAATACCCCGTGAAATTAACATTTCTTTACATTTGTTTTTTTTATACTGTAAATAAATTACTGAGCTGCCAGTTTTTTTTAATTTTTTTTTTATTTATTTAACTGTAGATGTTTTGTTGTATTACTGTAAAGGTCAAAACGGCACCACGGTAAAAAGCTCCCATACATTTCAATGGGAACTTTGTGGAAATTTGGGAATTTCGGGAAAAGCGTGATCTTTTTTATAAATGTAAAAATACCTGAATGTTCTGAATGAGATGAAACGGTTTATGTTGGAATTTTTCAAATCGGTGGAGAAATGTTGAAGTAGTAACATTTTTAATTGAGAAATGGTATTAAGGAATTTCTGGAATTTCAAGAAAACCGTGAATTTTTCCAGTTCGAAAAACAACTTTGTTTTTTTTCCTCATTAAGAGGAATGTTTGGACGGTGGAACGGTTGAAGTGGGTCGAAAAATGTGGACGGAGTAGTCGCCAGAAAAAAGGGTCAAAAAAAGGTTTTGAAAAAAACTGGAATTCTGGGAATTTCTGGACTTTTTTGAACTTGGAAAAATTATAGTTTGAATGTCCAGGATGAGTGCAATATGTTGAAGGTGGAATGGTTTGAATTGGTTGAAAGATATAGAAATGGTAGAAGTTTGACAAAATGGCCAATTAATTTTGAATGGGAAAAATGTCCTGGAAAACCGGGAATTCTGGGAAATATGGGAAATGTGGGAATTTTTGGAATTTGTAAAGGGAAATCCCGCCATTCCCCTATAAGCTGAACAGTTTGAAGTTGGAACGGTTCGAATTGGGGGGGAAATGTGGAAGGTAGAGCACGCCACAATCTGGAGAAGAAGTTGAAGAGAAACCATATGTGTGTGAATGCTTTGCAGCGTTCACACAATAATGATTTCAAAGCAAGTTTTTGTGCAATGTAAAAGTAGCAATAGATTTCATGGTAAAATTGTAAAATTTACTGTGGTTTTTACAGCATTTTTCTCTAAATGAAAAAAAAAAGTACTTTTTTTTTTACTGTAATAAAGCTGTAATTTTCAAAGTTCCACAATTCCAACATTTTTCATCTGATTCAAACCGTTACAACTCCAAAAATATTCACCCTGTTCAAAATTGTCTGCTCAACTTCAACAATTTCAAAGAATTCCCGTATTTCTAAAATTTCCCAGTTTTCAGGGACATTTCCCCCATTCAAAATGAATGTGGAACTTCCACAATTCCGACATTTTCAATCGATGCAGACCATTCCACTTTCATCCCATTCATCTCATCCTGGACATTCAAACAATAGTTTTTTTCACGTTCAACAAATTTCCAGGAATTCCTGTTTTTTTTTTTTTTTTAGCGCACTTCTTCTTCTACGGGGGAAAATAAGGTAGACGGCTGATTACTGTAGTTGTGAGACCTTTTGTGGCATGTTTAATTCGGACACTGAAGAAGAAGAATTCAAGGGATTCGTGGATGGGGAATAACTTAATAAAGTGAGCTTTACATGTTTATTTTGTGTGTTGTGTTGTGTGACATTAACGTTTGAGCAACGTTGAGTTATTGATATATTGTTATTGCTTTGCACTATTTCGAGACGTCGTTAATGGAGTCAGTGTTGCTGCTGTTGTCTCGCAGTTCAGTGACAATTCCTGCTTTCCTGAAATCATGTCTCCCAATGGAGCCATTTTGGGGTCTTTACATAAACACACAAATGGAAATGAAACGGCACGGCCTGGCGCAGTCATATATCCCAGCATGCACCGCGCACTTCTTCTCCTACGGGGGAAAATGAAATCGGCGGCTGCTTACTGTAGTTGTGAGACCTGTTGTGGCTCAATATTGGTCCATATATAAGGCGCACCAGATTATAAGGCGCACTGTCAGCTTTTGAGAACATTTTAGGTTTTTAGGTGTGCCTTATAGTGCGGAAAATTCGGTACATGGAGTCAATTTTTTTTTGTTTTCTCCCAAAAATAGAAAGAAGGCATACTTACAGTAAGAAAAGTTACATTACTTTATTGATACATATTATTTCCAGTCTTTCAAAAGGCCACAGAAAATGAAGTGGCGGGCCACATCTGGCCCGCGGGCCTTGAGTTTGACCCCTGTGGTGTAGGAAGTAGACTGTGTTCATGTGACGTGGAAAGAGTCACCAAAAGATGACAGAGGCTTGATATTCATAAAAACCCCATAACCAGTGAAGTTGTAACATTGTGTAAATTGTAAATAAAAACAGAATACAATGATTTGCAAATCCTTTTCAACTTATATTCAATTAAATAGACAGCAAAGACAAGATATTTAATGTTCAAACTGGAACTGCAAATATTAGCTCATTCGGAATTTGATGCCTGCAACATATTTCAAAAAAGCTGGCACAAGTGGCAAAAAAGACTGAGAAAGTTGAGGAATGCTCATCAAACACTTGTTATGAACATCCCACAGGTGAACGGGCTAATTTGGAACAGGTGGGTGCCATGATTGGGTATAAAAGCAGCTTTCATGAAATGCTCAGTCATTCACAAACAAGGATGGGGCAAGGGTCACCACTTTGTAAACAAATGCCTGAGCAAATTGTTTAAAAACAACATTTCTCAACCAGCTTTTGCAAGGAATTTAAGAATTTCACCATCTACGGTCTGTAATATCATCAAAATGTTCAGAGAATCTGGAAAAAAATCACTGCATGTAAACTATGATATTACGGACCTTGGATCCCTCAGGCGGTACTGCATCAAAAAGCGACATCAGTGTGTAAAGGATATCACCACATGGGCTCAGAAACACTTCAGAAAACCGCTGTCAGTAACTCCAGTTGGTCGCTACATCTGTAAGTGCAAGTTAAAACCGTACTATGCAAAGCCAATGCCATTTATCAACAACACGCAGAAGCACTTTGCTGGCCCAGAGCTCATCTAAGATGAACTGATGCAAAGTGGAAAAGTGTTCTGTGGTCTAAAGAGTCCACATTTCAAATTTTTTCGGAAACTTTGGACGTTGTGTCCTCCGGAACAAAGAGGTAAGAACCATCCGGATTCTTCTCGGCGCAAAGCTGATAAGCCAGCATCCGTGATGGTATAGGGGTGTATTAGTGCCCAAAGCATGGGTAGCTTACACATCTATAAAGGCACCATTAATGCTGAAAGGTACATACAAGTTTTGGAGCAACACATGTTGCCATCCAAGCAACGCCATTATGGATGCCCCTGCTTGTTTCAGCAAGACAATGCCAAGCCACAGCTTGGCTTCATAGTAAAAGAGTGCGGGTACTAGACTGGCCTGCCTGTTGTCCAGACCTGTCTCCCATTGAAAATGTGTGGCACAATATGAAGGATAAAATACCACAACGGAGAACTTAAGTTGTAGATCAAGCAAGAATGGGAAATAACTCCACCTGATAAACTTCAAAAATTGGTCTCATCAGTTCCCAAACGTTTGCTGATTTTTGTTAAAAGGTAAGGCCATGTAACACAGCGGTAAAAATGCCCGTGACAACTTTTTTTGCAACGCGTTGCTGCCATTATATTCTAAGTTAATGATTATTTGCAAATAAGTGTGAACAGCAAATATCTTGTCTTTGCAGTCTATTCAATTGAATATAAGTTAAAAAGGATTTGCAAATCATTGTCTTCTGTTTTTTTATTTACCATTATCACAATGTGCCAACTTCACTGGTTTTTGTTTTTTTAAATTCATGCACGTCGGAGGAGAACTGGGAGGTGAACCTAAAGATCTTCCCGTAATGTATTGAGTCGGACGTCTGGTCACAAGCACATGCTAAAATGAAGGGTTATGAGCATAGACTCATGCATTTTTGACCAATCGGGAGGATGCTGCTGCGTGGTCTCCACGGCAGAGTGGACTGGCAGAAATAGAACGAGTGCAATGAGGCAGCTGGTGGGAAATGAGAGCGAGCGATGACACTTGAGGCCGGAGTTGGTGGATGAGATTTTTTTGTGGCAGAGGAGATAATGGAGAGAAGAAGCGGTCCAGAAAAGAGCGGCCATGAATGTAGGAGTGGAGATGCACTCCAAACGAACCCATTAACACCTTCAATGCCGCAGCTTTAATGTGAAAAAATCTATTTGAAAGACTCTTGTATATTAGGAGTTGCGTGGTTTTTCCTACGAAAAATACACGTCCCTCAAATCTCAAAAACTACATACGCAAGTAAAAATGTGTTAAAGTATGCGCTAGAGATACGCGGATAGGCAATTATATAATCCGCAACCGTGACACCAAAGTCGTCATCCACCCGCCGTCCACCCGAACCAACATTTTATCAGAAACGCATCCGCCCGCCCGCTGAAATACATCAGAGGTTGTCCACCTTTACCACTCACAGAGCTATTTAAACCTGTTTCACAGAGTAACGAAGACAATTGGAGCCGCTAAAGTTCTCGCAATTATCCAATTGGCGTTCATCCTGATGACAAGGATATGGGCGTGCTGTGAAGCCATTGCCTTTGACACCTTCAATAACATGTACACACCGATTGTTAGTCTGGCAACATGTTGTGTGCAGCTTCCGCAATCACACGTACAAGATTGAAAGGCATACTGGGTGACACAGAGTACACTGATGGTTGTGATATAAACAACTTTAACACTTACTAATATGCGCCACGCTGTTAAGCCACACCAAAAAAGATTGACAAACACATTTCGGGAGAAGATCCTCACAGTAACACAACATAAACGCAACACAACAAATACCCATAATCCTTTGTATCCGTGACCCTTCCTGAATATATTTTATACCCTTGCGCCTCCCAACCCCGCCCACCTTACAGACGCACGGGGTGGCGGGGTTTACTGCTTGCGGGGTGTATAAAATAGTCAGGAATTGACATGGATACAAAGGATTCTGGGTATTTGTTGTATTGCGTTTATGTTGTGTTACTGGGAGGATGTCCTCCCGAAATGTGTTTGTCAATCTTGTTTGGTGTGGCTTCACAGCGTGGCGCATACTACTAAGAGTGTTAAAATTGTTTATATCACAACCATTGGTATACTCTGTGTCACCCAGTATGCCTTGCAGTCGTGTGCGTGTTGCTGCGGAAGCCACACACAACATGATGCTGGATTGACGAGCAGATCGTACATGCTGCAGAGGGCGACAAAGTCAATGACTTCATAGCACACCCTAATACTTATTATCTGGGTGACTGCCGGTAGTCATTCTAGAGCAGGGGTGCACACACTTTTTCTGCAGGCGAGCTACTTTTCAATTGACCAACTTGAGGGGATCTACCTCATTTATATATATCATTCATACTTATTTATTTATGAAAGAGACATTTTTGTAAACAAGTAAAATGTGTTTAATGATAATACAAGCATGTGTAACACATATAGATGTCTTTATTTCACGAAGACAAGAATATAAGTTGGTGTATTACCTGATTCTGATGACTTGCATTGATTGGAATCAGACAGTAATGATGATAACGCCCACATTTTCAAATGGAGGAGAAAAAAAGTTGTCCTTTCTGTACAATACCACATGAAAGTGGTTGGTTTTTGGCATCTAATTCATCCAGCTTCCATACACTTTACAAGAAAAACATTGGCGGCAAATTCTGTAGCTTGCTTGATTGACATTCACGGCACCCGAGGGTCTTGTGAGATGACGCTGGCTGCTGCCAGTTCATTATTATGAAAAAATGACAGAGAGGAAGGCGAGAAACACTTTTTATTTCAACAGACTTTCGCGCCGTCCCTTCCGTCAAAACTCTAAAGGCCGACTGCACATTTCCTAACTTCACAATAAAAGCCCTGCTTCATGCTGCCTGCGCTACCAAAATAAGAGTCTCGGAAAGCTGGCGTGCACAAGTGATGTGCACGCCAGCTTTCTGAGGGATCGCTTGTGCACGCCAGTTTTCCGAGACTCTGTATTTAGTCTACATGTGCTTCGTGGACTTGGAGAAGGCATTCGACCGTGTCCCTCGGGAAGTCCTGTGGGGAGTGCTCAGAGAGTATGGGGTATCGGACTGTCTTATTGTGGCGGTCCGCTCCCTGTACGATCAGTGCCAGAGCTTGGTCCGCATTGCTGGCAGTAAGTCAAACACATTTCCAGTGAGGGTTGGACTTCGCCCAGGCTGTCCTTTGTCACCTATTCTGTTCATAACTTTTATGGACAGAATTTCTAGGCGCAGTCAAGGCGTTGAGGGGTTCCGGTTTGGTGACCGCAGGATTAGGTCTCTGCTTTTTGCAGATGATGTGGTCCTGATGGCTTCATCTGACCGGGATCTTCAGCTCTCATTGGATCGGTTTGCAGCCGAGTGTGAAGCGACCGGAATGAGAATCAGCACCTCCAAGTCCGAATCCATGGTTCTCGCCCGGAAAAGGGTGGAATGCCATCTCCGGGTTGGGGAGGAGACCCTGCCCCAAGTGGAGGTGTTCAAGTACCTAGGAGTCTTGTTCACGAGTGGGGGAAGAGTGGATCGTGAGATCGACAGGCGGATCGGTGCGGCGTCTTCAGTAATGCTAGCACGAGGCGTCCTACTCATGTGAGACAAGAACACATGCGTCTTTTCATTTTCTGTGCCTTCTAAATAGTAAAAAACTGCTAGTACGAGGCCTCCTACTCATGTGAGATAAGAACACAGGCGTTTTTCCCTTTTCTGTGCCTTGTAAATAGTTTAAAAACTGCTAGCACAAGGCGTCCTACTAATGTGAGACAAGAACACACGCGTCTTTCCCTTTTCTGTGCCTTTTAAATAGTAAAAAACTGCTAGCACAAGGTGTCCTGTTCATTTGAGACAAGAACACACGCGTATTTCTCTTTTCTTCACCTTTTAAAGAGTAAAAAAAACTGCTAGCACGAGGCGTCCTACTCATGTGAGACAAGAACACATGCGTCTTTTCATTTTCTGTGCCTTCTAAATAGTAAAAAACTGCTAATACGAGGCCTCCAAGTCATGTGAGATAAGAACACAGGCGTTTTTCCCTTTTCTGTGCCTTGTAAATAGTTTAAAAACTGCTAGCACAAGGCGTACTACTTATGAGAGACAAGAACACATGCGTCTTACCCTTTTCTGTGCATTCTAAATTGTAAAAAACTGCTAGCACGAGGCGTCCTACTTATGTGTGACAAGTACACACGCGTATTTCCCTTTTCTGTGCCTTCTAAACAGTAAAAAAACTGCTACAACAAGGCGTCCTACTCATGCAAGACAAGAACACACGCGTCTTTCCCTTTTCGGTGCCTTTTAAATAGTAAAAAACTGCTAGTACAAGGCGTCTTACTCCTATGAAACACAAACACGGGTGTCTTTCCTTTTTCTGTTCCTTCTTAATAGTAAAAAACTGCTAACATGAGGCGTCCTACTCATGTGAGACAAGAACGCACGCGTCTTTCGCTTTTCTCTGCCTTCTAAAGAGTAAAAAACTGCTAGAACAAGGCGTCCTACTTATGTGAGACAAAAACACACGTCTCTGTTATGTTTTTGGACATTACTACTTGCCGTAGTTTTGAAGCAATGCATGATGGGAATCCGGATGTTTTGTGTCAATGTATTAACGTGCCGGCTGGAATAAACACACGCTGAGAAATAGATCCGTGCCTGCATACTTTATGGGTTATAGATAAACCTATGGATAAGAGAGACATATATAATAGTTTCCTTTTCAGGTGAGAGAGGATGCTAAAGGCAGTGCCTTTAAGGCACGCCCCCAATATTATTGTCCGGGTGGAAATCGGGAGAAATTCGGGAGAATGGTTGCCCCGGGAGATTTTCGGGAGGGGGACTGAAATTCGTGAGTCTCCCGGGAAAATCGGGAGGGTTGGCAAGTATGCAGTGGAGTGGAAAAACAAGCTGACATTATACTGTATTTTTATTTGTGTTTCATTGTATCCATTAAGTCATATTTAATTGTTTTTACAATCCGCAAAGTATGTGAAAATACCGTCTAAAATGTCACAAAATGCCACTCAATCAGTTTTGAATATTCCTCTCTGAACACCTCCGGTAATTTCTGGAGATTCTACGTCAGTGTAGTAACACTTCTGCACTCTGACCATATTATTAGACCAGTCATACTGGAAATACACCAACCAACGAAATGGGCTGTTTATCATTCACAATCCTTATGTAAGACAAAAACACATATGCTTTTATTTTGTTTTGCATTCTAATTGGTAAATTAATATAAATCAATCAATCAATCAATGTTTACTTATATAGCCCTAAATCACGATTGATTGACTGAGATGTCTCAGTTTTTCTTTTGTCTGTTGCCACATCCACGAGTTTGGGTTCATCAGGTTTTGGCACGTCGCCCAGGGGCACCAGGGCTCCAGGCCCCTGGTAAAGGGCTGCACAAGCCGCAATGACATCCTCTGCTCAGATCCCACATCAGGGCAATAAAAGACTCAACCCAATGGGATGACAATGGGAAACCTTGGAGGGGACCCCCAATCCCTCCCGCTCCCCCCGGGCGACTGGTGCAATGGACGTCGAGTGGATCTAGCATAATATTGTGAGAGTCCAGTCCATAGTGGATTTAACATAATAGTGAGAGTCCAGTCCATATTGGGGTCAACAGGAGATTTTCTTGAGCAGAGACAGGTCAGCAGCGCAGAGACGTCCCCAACCGATACACAGATGAGTGGTCCACCCTGGGTCCTGACTTTGGACTGCTAGTACCTCATCTGGGGTCACCGAACCTGTGCCCCCACCCTCCACAAAGGAGAGGGGGGCAGAGCAGAAAAGAAACGGCAGATCAACTGGTCTAAAAGTGGGGTCTATTTAAAGGCTAGAGTATACAAATGAGTTTTAAGATGGGACTTAAATGCTTCTACCGAGGTAATATCTCTAACTGTTATCGGTAGAACATTCCAGTTTACTGGAGCCCCAATAGAAAACGCTCTATAGCCCGAATACTTTTTTTGGGGCTCTAGGAATCCCTACTAAGCCGTAGTTCTTTGAACGCAGATTTCTTTCCGGGACATATGGTACAATACAATCAGCAAGATAGGCTGGAGCTAGACCGTGTAGTATTTTATACGTCAGCAGTAAAACCTTAAAGTCACATCTTAAGTGCACAGGAAGCCAGTGCAGGTGAGCCAGTATAGGCGTAATATGATCAAACTTTCTTGTTGTCAAAAGTCTAGCAGCCGCATTTTGTACCAACTGTAATCTTTTAATGCGGGACATAAGGAGACCCGAAAATATTAGGTTACAGTAATCGAGATGAGACGTAACGAACGCATGAATAATGATCTCAGCGTCGCTAGTGGACAAAATGGAATGAATTTTAGCAATATTATGGAGATGAAGGAAGGCCGTTTTAGTAACACTCTTAATGTGTGACTCAAACGAGAGAGTTGGATCGAAGATAATACCCAGATTTTTTTTTACCGAGTCTCCATGTGTAATTGTTTGGTTGTCAAATGTCTAACAATTGAGTCAACAGATGGAGGGTCCTTTTTTGATTGATTGAATCGTTTATTAGTAGATTGCACAGTACAGTACATAATCCATACAATTAACCACTAAATGGTAACACCCCAATAAGTTTTTCAACTTGTTTAAGTCGGGGTCCACGTAAATCAATTCATGATAGAAGCATTTAAGTCCCATCCTAAATCAATTCCTCTCATTATATTCTCTAAAAACATCCAGAGTGCCATCAATACCCCATGTACATGTTGTGACCTGAAAATTAACCAAATATGATTGACATTGTTATTATGAGCGCTAACGCTGACGGATTATTTTAGTGAGCTAATGCTAGTTTACGCTGCTATTGTTGACACACTATAAGACGGCTGCTGCTTCTGCTTGGTCTCAAACTTGCTAAAAGTAAAATGAAGATTATAATTCATGCATCTCTCACCCGCTAGTAGACAAATGTGGCCTTTGACCGCCAGGCTAGTCCACTTTCACAACGCCCGAGATGGCGAAAAAGACGTAGTTGCAGCAACCTTTTTTTAACCATTCGTAAGGATTGTGATTGAATCTTAATCCAAACGGAATTGTCTGAGCGTCCTGTCGGTCGAAATTCCAGCGAGAGTGGAAATATTACAGTAAGTGTTTGTTTTATTTTGGTTAGGTTTTATGTTTAGCACTTAGCAATAATATTAATGCTATAGTGTTACAATAAAACTGCATCAGGGTAGTAATCGGCTTCTAAAATTTATTGTCATCCTCTTTGTGTTCAGGCTCAAAAATTTAAGGTTCTGGATCATAATTGTTCCCAAAGTAATCTTTGTTGGCTCTGTCAAAGTCTGATTGATTAGAATTGTTGTTGGTAGGAAAGGTGAGGTTCCTCCTCTACGTCACGCAGTCACGTAACTGGCTTCCTTGTCACCACTCAAAATGGCTCGGGAATCTGATACTATTTTGATCATTTCTATTTATCCACAAACTTTACAAGTCTAGCTTCAATATAGAGGCAACTTGTTTTTCCACTCATGGGTGGAAATCATTGAAGGGCGGATGACAAGAGGAAAGGGTGTAGGACATAGGTGCCAGTCGTATTTACTGAGGGCCACATTGCAGTTATGTTTAGCCCCAGAGGGCTGCTTCTAACAGTGAATGCATTTTATTAGTAAATGTTTTTTAAACTAAAAAGTTAAAAAAATACGGTAAGTTGCAATAATTTCACCTCAAAATGTAGTGTATATTACTGTAAATAGAAAAACAGTACTGCTGTTTTTATGGAAAAAAAATACCCCGTGAAATTAACATTTCTTTACATTTGTTTTTTTTATACTGTAAATAAATTACTGAGCTGCCAGTTTTTTTTAATTTTTTTTTTATTTATTTAACTGTAGATGTTTTGTTGTATTACTGTAAAGGTCAAAACGGCACCACGGTAAAAAGCTCCCATACATTTCAATGGGAACTTTGTGGAAATTTGGGAATTTCGGGAAAAGCGTGATCTTTTTTATAAATGTAAAAATACCTGAATGTTCTGAATGAGATGAAACGGTTTATGTTGGAATTTTTCAAATCGGTGGAGAAATGTTGAAGTAGTAACATTTTTAATTGAGAAATGGTATTAAGGAATTTCTGGAATTTCAAGAAAACCGTGAATTTTTCCAGTTCGAAAAACAACTTTGTTTTTTTTCCTCATTAAGAGGAATGTTTGGACGGTGGAACGGTTGAAGTGGGTCGAAAAATGTGGACGGAGTAGTCGCCAGAAAAAAGGGTCAAAAAAAGGTTTTGAAAAAAACTGGAATTCTGGGAATTTCTGGACTTTTTTGAACTTGGAAAAATTATAGTTTGAATGTCCAGGATGAGTGCAATATGTTGAAGGTGGAATGGTTTGAATTGGTTGAAAGATATAGAAATGGTAGAAGTTTGACAAAATGGCCAATTAATTTTGAATGGGAAAAATGTCCTGGAAAACCGGGAATTCTGGGAAATATGGGAAATGTGGGAATTTTTGGAATTTGTAAAGGGAAATCCCGCCATTCCCCTATAAGCTGAACAGTTTGAAGTTGGAACGGTTCGAATTGGGGGGGAAATGTGGAAGGTAGAGCACGCCACAATCTGGAGAAGAAGTTGAAGAGAAACCATATGTGTGTGAATGCTTTGCAGCGTTCACACAATAATGATTTCAAAGCAAGTTTTTGTGCAATGTAAAAGTAGCAATAGATTTCATGGTAAAATTGTAAAATTTACTGTGGTTTTTACAGCATTTTTCTCTAAATGAAAAAAAAAAGTACTTTTTTTTTTACTGTAATAAAGCTGTAATTTTCAAAGTTCCACAATTCCAACATTTTTCATCTGATTCAAACCGTTACAACTCCAAAAATATTCACCCTGTTCAAAATTGTCTGCTCAACTTCAACAATTTCAAAGAATTCCCGTATTTCTAAAATTTCCCAGTTTTCAGGGACATTTCCCCCATTCAAAATGAATGTGGAACTTCCACAATTCCGACATTTTCAATCGATGCAGACCATTCCACTTTCATCCCATTCATCTCATCCTGGACATTCAAACAATAGTTTTTTTCACGTTCAACAAATTTCCAGGAATTCCTGTTTTTTTTTTTTTTTTAGCGCACTTCTTCTTCTACGGGGGAAAATAAGGTAGACGGCTGATTACTGTAGTTGTGAGACCTTTTGTGGCATGTTTAATTCGGACACTGAAGAAGAAGAATTCAAGGGATTCGTGGATGGGGAATAACTTAATAAAGTGAGCTTTACATGTTTATTTTGTGTGTTGTGTTGTGTGACATTAACGTTTGAGCAACGTTGAGTTATTGATATATTGTTATTGCTTTGCACTATTTCGAGACGTCGTTAATGGAGTCAGTGTTGCTGCTGTTGTCTCGCAGTTCAGTGACAATTCCTGCTTTCCTGAAATCATGTCTCCCAATGGAGCCATTTTGGGGTCTTTACATAAACACACAAATGGAAATGAAACGGCACGGCCTGGCGCAGTCATATATCCCAGCATGCACCGCGCACTTCTTCTCCTACGGGGGAAAATGAAATCGGCGGCTGCTTACTGTAGTTGTGAGACCTGTTGTGGCTCAATATTGGTCCATATATAAGGCGCACCAGATTATAAGGCGCACTGTCAGCTTTTGAGAACATTTTAGGTTTTTAGGTGTGCCTTATAGTGCGGAAAATTCGGTACATGGAGTCAATTTTTTTTTGTTTTCTCCCAAAAATAGAAAGAAGGCATACTTACAGTAAGAAAAGTTACATTACTTTATTGATACATATTATTTCCAGTCTTTCAAAAGGCCACAGAAAATGAAGTGGCGGGCCACATCTGGCCCGCGGGCCTTGAGTTTGACCCCTGTGGTGTAGGAAGTAGACTGTGTTCATGTGACGTGGAAAGAGTCACCAAAAGATGACAGAGGCTTGATATTCATAAAAACCCCATAACCAGTGAAGTTGTAACATTGTGTAAATTGTAAATAAAAACAGAATACAATGATTTGCAAATCCTTTTCAACTTATATTCAATTAAATAGACAGCAAAGACAAGATATTTAATGTTCAAACTGGAACTGCAAATATTAGCTCATTCGGAATTTGATGCCTGCAACATATTTCAAAAAAGCTGGCACAAGTGGCAAAAAAGACTGAGAAAGTTGAGGAATGCTCATCAAACACTTGTTATGAACATCCCACAGGTGAACGGGCTAATTTGGAACAGGTGGGTGCCATGATTGGGTATAAAAGCAGCTTTCATGAAATGCTCAGTCATTCACAAACAAGGATGGGGCAAGGGTCACCACTTTGTAAACAAATGCCTGAGCAAATTGTTTAAAAACAACATTTCTCAACCAGCTTTTGCAAGGAATTTAAGAATTTCACCATCTACGGTCTGTAATATCATCAAAATGTTCAGAGAATCTGGAAAAAAATCACTGCATGTAAACTATGATATTACGGACCTTGGATCCCTCAGGCGGTACTGCATCAAAAAGCGACATCAGTGTGTAAAGGATATCACCACATGGGCTCAGAAACACTTCAGAAAACCGCTGTCAGTAACTCCAGTTGGTCGCTACATCTGTAAGTGCAAGTTAAAACCGTACTATGCAAAGCCAATGCCATTTATCAACAACACGCAGAAGCACTTTGCTGGCCCAGAGCTCATCTAAGATGAACTGATGCAAAGTGGAAAAGTGTTCTGTGGTCTAAAGAGTCCACATTTCAAATTTTTTCGGAAACTTTGGACGTTGTGTCCTCCGGAACAAAGAGGTAAGAACCATCCGGATTCTTCTCGGCGCAAAGCTGATAAGCCAGCATCCGTGATGGTATAGGGGTGTATTAGTGCCCAAAGCATGGGTAGCTTACACATCTATAAAGGCACCATTAATGCTGAAAGGTACATACAAGTTTTGGAGCAACACATGTTGCCATCCAAGCAACGCCATTATGGATGCCCCTGCTTGTTTCAGCAAGACAATGCCAAGCCACAGCTTGGCTTCATAGTAAAAGAGTGCGGGTACTAGACTGGCCTGCCTGTTGTCCAGACCTGTCTCCCATTGAAAATGTGTGGCACAATATGAAGGATAAAATACCACAACGGAGAACTTAAGTTGTAGATCAAGCAAGAATGGGAAATAACTCCACCTGATAAACTTCAAAAATTGGTCTCATCAGTTCCCAAACGTTTGCTGATTTTTGTTAAAAGGTAAGGCCATGTAACACAGCGGTAAAAATGCCCGTGACAACTTTTTTTGCAACGCGTTGCTGCCATTATATTCTAAGTTAATGATTATTTGCAAATAAGTGTGAACAGCAAATATCTTGTCTTTGCAGTCTATTCAATTGAATATAAGTTAAAAAGGATTTGCAAATCATTGTCTTCTGTTTTTTTATTTACCATTATCACAATGTGCCAACTTCACTGGTTTTTGTTTTTTTAAATTCATGCACGTCGGAGGAGAACTGGGAGGTGAACCTAAAGATCTTCCCGTAATGTATTGAGTCGGACGTCTGGTCACAAGCACATGCTAAAATGAAGGGTTATGAGCATAGACTCATGCATTTTTGACCAATCGGGAGGATGCTGCTGCGTGGTCTCCACGGCAGAGTGGACTGGCAGAAATAGAACGAGTGCAATGAGGCAGCTGGTGGGAAATGAGAGCGAGCGATGACACTTGAGGCCGGAGTTGGTGGATGAGATTTTTTTGTGGCAGAGGAGATAATGGAGAGAAGAAGCGGTCCAGAAAAGAGCGGCCATGAATGTAGGAGTGGAGATGCACTCCAAACGAACCCATTAACACCTTCAATGCCGCAGCTTTAATGTGAAAAAATCTATTTGAAAGACTCTTGTATATTAGGAGTTGCGTGGTTTTTCCTACGAAAAATACACGTCCCTCAAATCTCAAAAACTACATACGCAAGTAAAAATGTGTTAAAGTATGCGCTAGAGATACGCGGATAGGCAATTATATAATCCGCAACCGTGACACCAAAGTCGTCATCCACCCGCCGTCCACCCGAACCAACATTTTATCAGAAACGCATCCGCCCGCCCGCTGAAATACATCAGAGGTTGTCCACCTTTACCACTCACAGAGCTATTTAAACCTGTTTCACAGAGTAACGAAGACAATTGGAGCCGCTAAAGTTCTCGCAATTATCCAATTGGCGTTCATCCTGATGACAAGGATATGGGCGTGCTGTGAAGCCATTGCCTTTGACACCTTCAATAACATGTACACACCGATTGTTAGTCTGGCAACATGTTGTGTGCAGCTTCCGCAATCACACGTACAAGATTGAAAGGCATACTGGGTGACACAGAGTACACTGATGGTTGTGATATAAACAACTTTAACACTTACTAATATGCGCCACGCTGTTAAGCCACACCAAAAAAGATTGACAAACACATTTCGGGAGAAGATCCTCACAGTAACACAACATAAACGCAACACAACAAATACCCATAATCCTTTGTATCCGTGACCCTTCCTGAATATATTTTATACCCTTGCGCCTCCCAACCCCGCCCACCTTACAGACGCACGGGGTGGCGGGGTTTACTGCTTGCGGGGTGTATAAAATAGTCAGGAATTGACATGGATACAAAGGATTCTGGGTATTTGTTGTATTGCGTTTATGTTGTGTTACTGGGAGGATGTCCTCCCGAAATGTGTTTGTCAATCTTGTTTGGTGTGGCTTCACAGCGTGGCGCATACTACTAAGAGTGTTAAAATTGTTTATATCACAACCATTGGTATACTCTGTGTCACCCAGTATGCCTTGCAGTCGTGTGCGTGTTGCTGCGGAAGCCACACACAACATGATGCTGGATTGACGAGCAGATCGTACATGCTGCAGAGGGCGACAAAGTCAATGACTTCATAGCACACCCTAATACTTATTATCTGGGTGACTGCCGGTAGTCATTCTAGAGCAGGGGTGCACACACTTTTTCTGCAGGCGAGCTACTTTTCAATTGACCAACTTGAGGGGATCTACCTCATTTATATATATCATTCATACTTATTTATTTATGAAAGAGACATTTTTGTAAACAAGTAAAATGTGTTTAATGATAATACAAGCATGTGTAACACATATAGATGTCTTTATTTCACGAAGACAAGAATATAAGTTGGTGTATTACCTGATTCTGATGACTTGCATTGATTGGAATCAGACAGTAATGATGATAACGCCCACATTTTCAAATGGAGGAGAAAAAAAGTTGTCCTTTCTGTACAATACCACATGAAAGTGGTTGGTTTTTGGCATCTAATTCATCCAGCTTCCATACACTTTACAAGAAAAACATTGGCGGCAAATTCTGTAGCTTGCTTGATTGACATTCACGGCACCCGAGGGTCTTGTGAGATGACGCTGGCTGCTGCCAGTTCATTATTATGAAAAAATGACAGAGAGGAAGGCGAGAAACACTTTTTATTTCAACAGACTTTCGCGCCGTCCCTTCCGTCAAAACTCTAAAGGCCGACTGCACATTTCCTAACTTCACAATAAAAGCCCTGCTTCATGCTGCCTGCGCTACCAAAATAAGAGTCTCGGAAAGCTGGCGTGCACAAGTGATGTGCACGCCAGCTTTCTGAGGGATCGCTTGTGCACGCCAGTTTTCCGAGACTCTGTATTTAGTCTACATGTGCTTCGTGGACTTGGAGAAGGCATTCGACCGTGTCCCTCGGGAAGTCCTGTGGGGAGTGCTCAGAGAGTATGGGGTATCGGACTGTCTTATTGTGGCGGTCCGCTCCCTGTACGATCAGTGCCAGAGCTTGGTCCGCATTGCTGGCAGTAAGTCAAACACATTTCCAGTGAGGGTTGGACTTCGCCCAGGCTGTCCTTTGTCACCTATTCTGTTCATAACTTTTATGGACAGAATTTCTAGGCGCAGTCAAGGCGTTGAGGGGTTCCGGTTTGGTGACCGCAGGATTAGGTCTCTGCTTTTTGCAGATGATGTGGTCCTGATGGCTTCATCTGACCGGGATCTTCAGCTCTCATTGGATCGGTTTGCAGCCGAGTGTGAAGCGACCGGAATGAGAATCAGCACCTCCAAGTCCGAATCCATGGTTCTCGCCCGGAAAAGGGTGGAATGCCATCTCCGGGTTGGGGAGGAGACCCTGCCCCAAGTGGAGGTGTTCAAGTACCTAGGAGTCTTGTTCACGAGTGGGGGAAGAGTGGATCGTGAGATCGACAGGCGGATCGGTGCGGCGTCTTCAGTAATGCGGACGTTGTACCGATCAGTTGTGGTGAAGAAGGAGCTGAGCCGGAAGGCAAAGCTCTCAATTTACCGGTCGATCTACGTTCCCGTCCTCACCTATGGTCATGAGCTTTGGGCCATGACCGAACGGATAAGATCACGGGTACAAGCGGCCGAAATGAGTTTCCTCCGCCGGGTGGCGGGGCTCTCCCTTAGAGATAGGGTGAGAAGCTCTGCCATCCGGGAGGGACTCAAAGTAAAGCCGCTGCTCCTTCACATCGAGAGGAGCCAGATGAGGTGGTTCGGGCATCTGGTCAGGATGCCACCCGAACGCCTCCCTAGGGAGGTGTTTAGGGCACGTCCAACCGGTAGGAGGCCACGGGGAAGACCCAGGACACGTTGGGAAGACTATGTCTCCCGGCTGGCCTGGGAACGCCTCGGGATCCCCCGGGAAGAGCTAGACGAAGTGGCTGGGGAAAGGGAAGTCTGGGTTTCCCTGCTTAGGCTGTTGCCCCCGCGACCCGACCTCGGATAAGTGTAAGAAGATGGATGGATGGATGGATGATCAAATCGATAATTATTTAAACATTTTTGACCTCGGAAAATTAGGAGCAGGAGTATATATTTGTTTTTTATTGTAAATGTAACTTCTATTTTCTGCAGGTTTAGTGCCAGGTTTCAGCTGTGCTCTAAAGGGTGGTGTGGTATTAGCGGTCATGCCTTGCATCTTTTACAGACCATGAATTGATTTACGTGGACCCCGACTTAAACAAGTTGAAAAACGTATTCGGGTGTTACCATTTAGTGGTCAATTGTACGGAATATGTACTGTACTGTGCAATCTACTAATAAAAGTATCAATCAATCAATCAATCAATCAAAACCACGTTGGTCTGACTACGGTCCCTTTGAAAAAAAGTGCCACGCTGTCCAGGTGACGTTTACTCTTTTATCCAAAGTTTCCACTTCAAGGCGAAGGGTCTCCTAAATAGTGTCTATTTGCGTGGTAATCCGGTGTCAGTCGCCAACCGTGGATGCCGGCGGGCGTGGTGCCCACGCGTCCTCTGGAATCTTCAAGAACGTCTTGACCGGCCCGTCCGGGTTCAAATGACTAAGTGAAGATTGGCAAAGAGTCTGTCGGCGGTGCCTCTGGCAGCTCAGGTGCTTCTGCAGCTCCAACCTGTGTGGGCGCCGGCTCTAAAAACACGCCTCCCACGCACATTGGCGCAGAAACAAAATGAGGTGTACGCTAACAGTTATGTAGTTTGTCTTTTCTTCTTCCCTTTCACCTCAGTTTGGTTTTGGAGTCCTTTATTGTTTTCTTTTACATTCGGACTTCTCCATTTCCTTTTCCCTCCCTCCATCGTTCTTTATCCCCTCATCCCTTCTCCTGAGGCGTTCCAACGGGCGCTGCATCTCCCCCTCTTCTCTCTGGTGCCCATGTGTTGGAAGCTGTGGGCTTTGAGGCTGTTATAAATAGCCTTAGTGTTCCACTGAGGGTACCAGCAAATGGGATGGATGGATGGATGGAGGAAGGAGGGTGAACAGTGTGTAGGTGCGAATGGAAAATGGAAGCAAAAACCGTAATGATTCAAAGGCAACAGTGGCAGATGTTTTTGTTTTAATGGATGGGAGATTAAACTACTTTTCACATCTCCATAGCCTTCATGGTCCATGAGGCAGAATTGCGTCATATCCAAGACAATACTTGACAGATCCTTTTTAGTTTGCGTCTTACTTAGATTTTTTCCAAAGACTTTGGGATTCATTGCTCCAGAGCATTATGATGGACAACTACAACTTTGGTCATAATGGACATTTCCTGCTTTGCTTGCTGAGCCCCACACTCTTGGAGGCAATTTAAATCTTAGACTTAGATTGGCCAGATCTAGTCTTAGTAATAGATTGGTCACATCTAGCCTTCGACTTGGATTGGCCACATCAAGTCTTTGACTTAGATTGGTCACACCTAGTCTTAGACCTAGATTGGTTACATCCCGTCTTAGACTTGTATTGGTCAGATCTAGTCTTAGACTTGGATGGGTCAGATCTCGTCTTAGACTCGGATTGGTCAGATCTAGTCTTAGACTTAAATTGGTCAGATTTAGTCCTAGACTTAGAATGGTGAGATCTAGTCTTAGACTGAGATTGGTCACATCTGGTCTTAGACTTCGATTGGTCTCATCTAGTTTTAGACTTGGATTGGTCAGATCTAGTCTTAGACTTGGATTGATCAGATCTAGTCTTAGACTTAGATTGGTCAGATCTGGTCTTAGGCTTAGATCGGTCGGATCTCGTCATAGACTTTGATTGGTCACATCTGGCCTTTGACTTAGATCGGTCACAGCTGATCTTAGACTTGGATTGGTCAGATCTCGTCTTAGACTCGTATTGGTCAAATCTTGTCTTAGACTTACGTAAAAGGGCCAGATCGAGTCCTAGACTTGGCTTGATCATATCTAGTCTTAGACTGAGATTTATCATATCTAGTCTTTCGACTTAGATTGATCAGATCTGGTCTTAGACTTAGATTGGTCAGATCTAGTCCAGCGGCTTGTGCCAAAACCCCAAACATTTATACTCCAAAACCAGAAGGATGTGCCTGGGCAATGATGGTTTCCCCCTATCGTAGTGAGAAAAACAACTGTTTTGATCCAAAAAAAACAACAATCCTAATTGTCAAAGCCAAGGACAGTTGTTGAAGTGTGATTCCCCCTCCTTAGCATTGAGGTATTGTGAATTTGCAAATCCTTTTCAACTTATATTCATATGAATAGACTGCAAAGACAAGATGTTTAATGTTCCAACTGAGAAACATTTTTTTGCAAATAATAAGTAAGAATTTAATGCCAGCAACACATTGCAAAAAAGTTGTCACAGGGGCATGTTTACCACTGTGTTACATGGCCTTTCCTTTTAATAAAACTCAGTAAAAGTTTGGGAACTGAGGAGACCAATTTTTGAAGCTTTTCATGTGGAATTATTTCCCATTCTTGCTTGATGTACAGCTTAAGTTGTTCTGTTGTGGTATTTTAGGCTTTATATTGCGCAATGTGAGACAGGTCTGGACCACAGGAAGGCCAGTCTAGTACTCACACTCTTTGAAATATGAACTCGTCAGACCACAGAACACTTTTCCACTTTGCATCAGTCCATCTTAGAGGAGCTCGGGCCCAGCGTTTCTGGGTATTGTTGATAAATGGCTTTCGCTTTGCATAGTAGAGTTTTAACTTGCACTTACAGATGTAGCGACCAACTGTAGTTACTGACAGTAATTTTCTGAAGTGTTCCTGAGCCCATGTGGTGATATCCTTTACACACGGATGTTGCTTTTGATGCAGTACCACCTGAGGGATCCAAGGTCCGTAATATCATCGCTTACGTCCAGTGATGTCTCCAGATTCTCTGAACCTTTTGGTTATAAAACGGACTGTAGATCATGAAATCTCTAAATTCCTTGCAATAGCTCGTTGATAAATGTTGTTCCTAAACTGTTGGACAATTTTCTCACGCATTTGTTCACAAAGTAGTGACTCTCGCGTTCCATCCTAGTTTGTGAATGACTGAGCATTTCATGGAAGCTGCTTTTATACCCAATCATGGCACCCACCTGTTCCCAATTAGCCTGTTCACCTGTGGGATGTTCCAAATAAGTGTTTGATGAGCATTCCTAAACTTTCTCAGTCTTTTTTGCTATGTGTGCCAGCTTTTTCTAAACATGGTGCAGGCATCAAATTCCAAATGAGCTAATATTTGCAAAAAATAACAAAGCTTCTCAGTTCCAACGTTAAATATCTTGTCTTTGCAGTCAATTCAATTGAATATAAGTTGAAAGTATTTTACCAAATCATTGTATTCTGTTTTTATTTACCATTCACAGAATGTGCCAAATTCACTGGTTTTGGGTTTTGTATTTTATTTCGGGCTGCAACGATTAGTCTACATTGTCAACAATAAAATTTGTCGTGACATCAACACTCGTGTTTTTCTGGACGGAAGTGGGTCACTCGCAAAAACATGGTCAGTGATAACATGTAAAGTGAGAAGATATTTCCTCTTATTCTTGTTAAAAAAATAATTAATATTTTGCAAAGCGGACCTTGTTTTTACGGCCGTACATCTGTGATATGCCAAGATTTAAAGACATGAATTATCATTTATTGTAAGTATATATTATTGTAATTATAATTAATTAATTATTATTATGAATTATTAGTACTACCTATACCAGATCTTTCTGCTCTCATATCTATTCTCAAATAAAAATATTGATACTTTTGATACTTGTGTGATATGGGATAATGCATATCATTAACTGGAACACGATGGACAAAAAGTAAGTCAAAGTAATATGTAATAAATAATAGCGATAAATAGATAACTGTTTCCATGGTATGTTATAATTTCGAATACACACATTTTAACAGACGCATTAGGTACATTTACACAAAGTATCCGTATCGGATTGGTATCGCCAATACCAACCTGAATTTTACTTGGTATCAGTAGTATCGCTCATCACAAATGTTTAGCCTCGTCCTCCAGTGATAATAGTATATGCCAATGACACTTAAGATACTAAGAAATGTTGTTTTCCATGTTGGAAGTGATTATTATTCATTTAGGGATTTGGCTCCACAATGTGTATGGATACACATAATTGGCTGCTAGATGCTTGTCAGTCAGGGGACCAAAAATCAAGACAGTATTGGATAGACGGGATCCCCATCAAAAGACATAACTTGCTGCGGACGTCACATATTATTATTTTTACTTTCTATATTCCCATTTTTACTGTAGAACTTATGTATTTTTTTTAATGTTTTGTTCTGTCTGTTAGAAAATTTGAAAAATAAAGTGAAATTAATAACATTTGTGAGTGTGTAAAAGTACTTTTTGACTATTCAACCAGAACTGTGATTACATTGGTCACAATAACTGATAAGAAATGTTCATATCTTTAGTATTTACTGTACATTTTTATTTTATTTTAGCCAGTTACGTTTTTTTTCACCAACTTCTTCTTTTTAATAATAGCATGAAGGATTTACAGATATTTGATCAGAAAGAAGAAGTTAGTCAAGTTCATTTTTTATTCATTTGATAGGAAAAAATACCAGCAATATTGAACAGACACTTTTTTCTATTTTGTCTATCCC